>NC_072768.1:35999784-36302186 GCF_022539595.1 Amphiprion ocellaris
CTCCAGACCTCCCGAGTCCTCAGGACCTGAGCTTTCACACAGTCTGAGGGCTGAAATTTTCTAAGTCCCACAGTAGTTCTCTGTTAGATTGAACTTCCAGACAGTCCAAGGACTGATATCTTTCCTGAGTAGTTCTCTGTTAGTTTGAACCTTCACACAGTCTGAGGACTGAAATCTTAAAAGTTCTTGAGTAGTTCTCTGTTAGTTTGAACCTTCAGACAGTCTGTTAATGTTTCAATTAAATCTTTAAGGTTTTTCTTTTTAAATGTTTTACCACCTTTTAATGTTTAATTTTCTTTTTAAATCCTTCATTGTATTTTCTGTGTAATTCCTATTTGAACTTTTATTGTCTTTAAGATATAATTTTCTAATTAAACACTTAATTTTTTAATTAAATGTTTTGTCTTTTTATTGGATAGGTGTAGTGAGAGACAAACAGGAAACAGGGGAGAAGAGTCGGGGGAAGACTTGCAGCAAAGGGCCACTAGCGGGACTCGAACCCAGGGTCGGGGACCAGCCCCTGTACGTGAATCACCCGCTTAACCCGTTGAGCTATATGGGCGCCCATGTTTTGTCTTTTTAAGGGTTTAATAATCTGATTAAATGTTTTGCATTTTTAAAAAAATGTTTAACATTCTTCTTGTTTAATTGTATTTTTTTTAAATGTTTAATGATGGAAAATACTTTATCTGTAATTTCTAATATTTGTATTTTAAAAATTTTGTTTCATTTCATAATGACATGTATTGTATCGTGTCGAATGATCTCATTCAATATTTTGTCTGTTTAATATAATTTAATGTAATTTAATGTTTAACTCTATTAAACAGACAAAATATTGAATGAGATCATTCGACACGATACAATACATGTCATTATGAAATGAAACAAAATTTTTAAAATACAAATATTAGAAATTACAGATAAAGTATTTTCCATCATTAAACATTTAAAAAAAATACAATTAAACAAGAAGAATGTTAAACATTTTTAAAAATGCAAAACATTTAATCAGATTATTAAACCCTTAAAAAGACAAAACATTTAATTAAAAAATTAAATGTTTAATTAGAAAATTACATCATAAAGACAATAAAACTTCAAATAGGAATTAAACAGAAAATACAATGAAGCATTTAAAAAGAAAACTAAACATTAAAAGGTGGTATATGTACATATAATTTAATCGTATTTAATGTTTAACTCTATTAAACAGACAAAATATTGAATTAGATAATTCAACAACATACAATACATGTCATTATGAAATTAAACAAAATTTTTAATATACAAATATTAAAAATTACAGATAAAATATTTTCCATAATTAAACATTTAAAAAATAAAATTAAAGAATATTAAACATTTTAAAAAATGCAAAACATTTAATTAGATTATTAAACCTTTAAAAAGACAAAACATTTAATAAAAAAATAAATGTTTAATTAGAAAATTACATCTTAAATTTCTTAAATCTTTTTAATAATAAAACTTTTTAAAAGTTTTATTGTATTAGTTTTTTTGTTTGATTTAATTGCTTTTTGTTATGTAGTTTATTTCTTTAATCTTCTTTTTCTGTCAAGATTTTAACCCCAACCTTAAAAATGAAATAAACCCTTAAATCACAATGAAAATACTTCTGTTGTCACAATCATGAGTTAGTCAATTATTCAGTTTATCAATTCAACTTTATTTGTTTAGCACCTTTTACACAGATGACAAAACTAAACAAGCAAAGAGAAAAAAACTATGATTAAAACTCAAAAACATTAAAAAAAAAAAAAAAAAAAAACATTTAACATGGTAATAAAATATGTTGAGTCCAGGGGATGGAGGGAGTTTATTGAAGTCTTCTTGGGCTCACATGGTAAATCATTTAAAATATAAACTTGATATTCAGTCTAAGGAAACTGCAGAGCAACAGAAGAACCAACAATATCTCCTGTTTTCTCCTTTAATGAGTCGATTCTTGTGCTTTCAGACCAAAGAACTACAGACTCTTCACAACCTGCTCAAACTCTTGGTACAGGACCTCACCACACGGGTCAAGAAGGTTTCTGTCTCATTTCTACTCTGAAGCTCACCTTCTCCTGCTCAAACTGCTGACAAATGTTTCTGCTGCTCTAAAGTCTGGTCTCCAGAACTTCCTAAAAACTCTCAAAGTCTCTTCTGCTGCAGGTTGCTTTGTAGAACTGTTGCAGAAAACCTCACTAAACCACATGGAGGGGCCTCAAGATAGTCGTCCAAATGAAACCATACAAAAACCAAACTAGCACAACCCAAACGCTAAAGCCTCCTGCAGCCTACCAGAGAACCTCTGAGAACAGAGAATCAGGACAGGAACTCTTACCTTCTGGACAACCAACGTTGGTTCTCAAACAAGAATACAGAATGTGTCTGACCAAAAACCTCTAAAGACTCACTACAGCCAAGATAAAGACACAACTCAGCTGTACCAATCCCACTAATCACTGCACACATTAGCACCATGTGCAAACTGTGGCTAAAGAACCACATTTACCAAGACAACTATCCAGTACAAAGCCCTAAAACACACCAAGAAACACATTAAAGTCTATTTTACTGCTGGAAGCTGCAAGCCAACACCTAAAGAACAAACTAAAGCAATGGAGCCAAACCCGGTTCTGTGGTGAAGAGAAGCAGAGGAAATGTTTGGCTGTAGCTAAATAAAGCAGGAAGACACTGAGCTGCTCAGGTGTTCCTGATAACACCAAGCAGCCACCTGGACAGCCAATAGGAACACAGCTTACTGGAAGTCCAGAGGGCTGGGTTAGTGAAGGAAATTTTGTTTAAAGTTGAAGCAGAAAGTTAACAAAGAAAGTTGAAAACCACCTTCTGATACCTGAAATCTCTGAGTTTTCACACAAAGAACACCTGAACATGTCAAACTGGTTTCATAGTAGAACCATCATTGTAAAAACATCATAGTATGGTGTGTTGCTCAAAAAACTGTGCTGGCTGTCAGGGGACAAACATGTAAGAAACATGAGAACAGAGAGAACCCAACCAGTAGGTCACAGTTTATCATCCCCCAGTCATCTCCTGAAGTCCATATGGTGAGAGACATCAGTATCTGGTTGTTCATTTACCAGAGGATGCTTATAATCATGCTGATGTGGTCTGTACTCTACAGTATTTTAGTGACTCAATAAATGCCTAAGTTGTTTTTCTGAAAATGCTTTTTAGTTTTTAATAAACATTGGGCCTATATGTAATCAATAAATGGCCTTTGCCTATCTTAAGAAAAACTCACTCAGAACTCTGATATGTTAACAGTACTAAATAAATCAATAAATACATGCATACACACAAAAATAAGTTAATACATTAACTGTGTTAAGATAAGCTTTAGATTTTAAAAAAAAAGTTGTTTATGTTTTTGCAGAATCCAGTATTGCTCACTGGTTGGTCATTACATTTTATTAGTTTGATTTCACTGTTTAAAATGATGCCACCTCTTTTCAGACAGAACCTGTGATAATGAAACAATACAAAATTTTTAGTTCCGTGTTAATAAAGCACTTAAAGCTTTAAGTATGGCTAAATGCTTTTTTCAAAATTAAATATATCACTCCTTAGGTGGTAGTGGCCCCAAGTTCAGTAAAGTTGGAAAGATATTCACAGATTCGGGCTTCCAGCATCAATAACTCATTAGATATAGGTTGTCAAAACATAAACGGTGCCTCTTTCCCATTGTTGCAAGGCAGACAATGTGCTACAAGCCCAGTTTTATCAAAAGTAGCTGTCTTTCAAGCTACAGGAATAACATTGGTGTCTATGGAGTGAACAGGGTCCGTCTGCAATTTGCAAAACTGCTGCAACAGTAAAGAGAGACAAATATTCAATAACTTCACTCTTATACATTGTAGTGTCACTAAAATCACTGCAGCCTTCAACTGGCTCCTGTTGACAAAGTGTTTTAACAGAAATGTAAAGGCTGTAATTTGATTCTTTTAATGAACCATGTAACTTGAATGGATGTGATGCTGGTGTGACCACAGTGCACACGTCTGATGTTGCTCACAGTGGTCCAAGGGACGCTCAGGGAGTTTGTGTGTTTGCTCAGACTCATGAAAAATTACAGGGAACATTGTTTGGGACTCAAGCAGTTCCTTCTTTTACTCACTATCTCCCCAGCCTTAGAAAAAAAAACCTGTTCACACGGCACAGATGAGGCTGAGGTACACAGGAAATGTTTGGCTCCATTGTACAAGTTTGGGTAAACGGTTTTGTGGGTTGCCCAGTAAGCCAGTGGGTCTGCCGTTCTTTCTACAATTGCATTCGCTGTGGCGCTTTGCATTTACCAGGCTCTACTTGCGTCTTCGTCTAATAGGCTCCACAGTTGAACTGAAAAATATTGAAGATCATCATCATCATCACCAGAAATGTCAGTCATTCCCTATTCAGAAGAGAAAAAGAATACCTGTGGAAGGTGCTGCTGGTGGTGGAGGACGAGGCTGTGGTGGTGCTTGTGACGTAGATGACTGCTGCTTGGTATTCTTTATGTTAACTGTTGTGCATTCTGTTATTAAATGTTCTTTCACACTGGCTGCCACTCTGATTGGTGAATCCAAAAGTTTTGAACTGCAGAGCCACAAGTGTAGTAACAGTCAGTGAACTGTTCTTTTCTTTGGTTTGTAGTCTGTCAGCTAAGCACCTGACAAGGTTCTGTGCCAGGTGTTGTGTCTTGGGGGTGGTGAGTTGGGAATATATATATATATATATATATATATATATATATATATATATATATATATATATATATATATATATATATATATATATATATATATTCTCTACAAAATACGAAATCTGACATACTACTAACTCTCAAAGCAAAAACAACAGCAAAAAAACCAATCTATTCTGCGAAAAACAATTCAAATGAACAACACTAAATAGGGATCTCCTATCCCGGAACACTCGATCCCGCTGAGTGATTCGCATAACAAACCGAACCAATCAGGTGATTCGAAGCAGTTGAGTGCTTCAAACGTCACTGAAGTGATTCAAACGTCACGAGTCACGTGACCAAACCACGCCTCGGCACAGTGGCTCGATACGTTTGCTTCATGAGCTGCAGCGCATGTGTCGAAGCCTCGGGTATCAGAGGACCATCACTACTGTTGACCTTGTTTTTGGAGTAAAACACGGTAAGAAGATAAATAGTTCTAACCAGTAGCGTTGTTTTGTTGTACGTTAAGTCAGCGACTTGTGAAGAGTTATGTTTTGTCGTGTTTGAGCAGTTGGTCCGGACGCGTTAGCTAGCTAAGCGGCTAAGTTAGCTAGCGGGCTAATTAACACAGGGGCTAACTTACCGCTGAACACCTGTGTTAGTTGCTGCTGCAGTTGTCCGTCCTTATTAGAATGACCTTCTCAACCTGTATTTCTCTGCTGTGTATTTTAGCTTTTAAAAGAGTTATTTTACGGTTAACTGAAACCCGTTCAGCTGCACTGAAGTTTAACATTCAGCTGGTTTGAATTAAACCGTTCTGAACAAAACATTGCGCAATATTACCTCTCTGAATCTCCATAATTTCATTAAATTCCTTCTCTCTTCCACTGCTCAAGTTCAATCAGTATATAAAATGACATTAATAGTGAATAGACTAACAACCAGCCATTGTATTTATTTATTATCGCATGTATTTGTAGTAAAACATGAGTTGAAACATCCTACTTTTGGATCTAGAACTGCACAAGCCGTTCATTTTCAGTCACCTGACGAGTTAAACTCCCCTTTTTATGTGAGGTTGAAGCAGAAAGTCTGAGTTAACAAAGAAAGCTGTTTATAATTTGTGATACCTGTTATCTCTGACTGAGGCTTTAGTTTTAGTTGAGTCGATTTACACGTAGAAACTTTATTCAGGAAGATTTCTCAGTAGCTCAGAGGACAGGCTGCTTTTTACACAACCTTGTAAGAGAATGTCTGTCAATGCTTTCAGCAGAATTTAGAAACACAACACTTCCTAAACAGATATTTTGAGGCTGTGAGGTTGAACGTTTGAGAGTATATCAGTGTGTTTGTTTGTGGTCTTTCTGTTTCTAGGTGGAAGCTGAATTAGTGAGGATGACTCCTGCTCCTGTCATCTCTAAGCTCCTCACACATCTTTACCTGCACATGAGGAAAATCACTCCTGTAGAATGCAGGTATGTTTGTCATTATTATAAAAAGATGTTGCCTGGTGACCTGTCAGAAACCCATTATACAGAGTCAGCCAAAATAATGTTTACACACATCAGGAAAAGAAAAACTTGCATAAATATTTCAATACCAAATTTATTCAGACATCACGAGATTAATAAAAGTTATCTTTGGCCTCTACAATTACAAGAGGTGCTCAAAGTGGTGGCCACTGGCTTCCAGACATTTCTGATGTGTTGTAGACGTCACTTTCTGATGCTCCATTCATGAGGGTAGCGCCATCTGTTGGGAAAACATCGTACAACAGGACACACAGTTATCGTGATTTGATCAAACTTAGAAAGAGGTATCTATATGTGCAGAAGTACTTATACAAATGAAATATTTAATAAGTTTTTCTTTTCCTGATGTGTGTACATTATTTTGGCTGACTCTGAACTTAATGAGAACAAAACTGTCATTTAATTGTTGCTCTGAAAGCTTCTTTAGTGAAAACCAGCTGGTGTTCTGCTTTGAAACAAACTGCTGTTGAGGTCTGTGTTTTTAGGTTTAACCCCACAGTTTCTGAATGAACTGATAGTTGTTTTTTTTTCTTGATCAATGTGGACGTTATAATTGATGATAACATTTACTGATCATATAATCAGCATGACAATATAACAGTATAACATTATGACCACCTGACTAATGCTGTGTTGGTCCATTTATGCTGCTAAAACTCCTCTGACCCAGTGGTTCATCAGAACCTCTGGGGATGTCCTGTGGATCCTGTGGATCCTGTGGGTTGCAGGGTGGGTCCTACCAAGACCAGGCTGATCCTGGACCATCCCACAGATGCTCCATCAGATCTGGATGTGGGGAGTGTGGAACCCAGGTGAACAGCTTAGCTCTGTCGTGTTCCTCGGACCACTCCTGAATAGTTTTAGTTTGCCCTGCTGAGGGTGGCAGCTGGCATCAAGGACTGCTGTTGCCATGGGGACTAGGGGGTTGTTTGTCCTGCAGTGTTTAAGTGGTGGTACATGTCAAACATCCACATGAACGTCAAGGTTTCCCAGCAGAACGTTGCATTAGAACAAGATGATGGATGTTGTTCTCTTCAGCTGTCAGTGGTCAGAATGTTGTGGCTGATCAGTGGATCTGTCTGCCTTTACTCTGACATCCAGAGTTATACAAAAGTGTAGTATGTGTGCAGTGCAGAAGACATTTACTTTATTGTCTGCAGTTTTAGTGGTCCCATCAGAGAAAATCATATCCATATACAGATTTTTATTAATTCCAGGTCTGGTTCAGTAAAGATTATAATAATAATTACATCAGATAATTCTTGGTCGCAGTTGGAATTTTGCAGACTGAGAGATGGTTGAGAAGGTTTGCAGTTCTTGTTTTAGCAAAATATGTTATAATAGAAGATCTTTATTGTCATTGTACATGAAATTATCTGCAAACCAGCGAAGTGTATCAGTCTGAGGTATCTAAAAATAAATAAGTAAAGAAAAATGCTTCTAAAGCCAGTAATAAACAGAATATTTTGAGGGAATATTCTAAAAAGGAAAGAAAAGCTCCATTCTCACTCCTCTCAGGATAAACTGTCATTAAAATTGACTTTAAATTTAGCTTCAACATGAGATAAAAACATTTACTTTCATTACTGATGTTGTCAAGTTTTAATAAAGTTCATGCTACTTTTATAAAATGATGAAAGTGAATAAATTGTATTTCTGTGATCTGTGTTTGATTTCTGTCTTTTCTCCTGTCATCCAGATGTTCAGAGGGAGATGATGCCACATCTGGTCCAGCTGATGGATGGTCTTGAAGTTCTCTGACTGGCCTGGACTGAAGATGGTCGTCTCACTGGATTTAAGGTTCAGATGCTCAGTAACAAACTCCACCAATGAGCCAACAGGGAAGCTTTAAGTTTATTAAATGTTGCTATGAAGGTACCGCTGTTTTTCTTTGTGAATGCAATGTGCTCCAACTGAAACTTGAATTAGAAGTAAATCCTTCCATTTGAAAGGATTTAGTTGCATTAATAACCTCATAACATTCAAATTTTTATTCCAGTCTTGGTTGAAAATAGAATCTCTGCATTGATTCAGGTAAAAACTGAACTTCACAGCATGTTGGAGCAAAACAACCAGATGAAAACTGTGAAGGTGTTGGATTGTCAGACCGTAATGTTGCAGCTCAAAGCAGCTTTTCTATCTCAGTTCATTCTGACATTAAGCTATGAATCAACACAGCAGATGGTGATCCATGCTGTGGAAGTCTCACATCTCCTGATTTAATGGAGCTGCTTTGCACTTTTTACACTGTTTATTCACCAACACTTTATTTAATAAAAGTCCCATCTAGTTTTTATGAGGAATGTGATGTTTTAATTTCTCTGTGAATAACTGCAGTCTAATGTAACAGCTGGAGTTGTAACATCTGTCCTGATATTGATCATGAAGTATTGATGAGAATACTTATGGTTAGCAGTCATTCCTGAAGTTTTACATTAAAATCTTTACTTGTGTTGTGAACTTTGGTAAGAAGCAGAAACGTTAGCGTTGCCATGGATATATGAGTGTTAAATTCTGTCCATGTTTCATTTTGGGAAATTCAGTCCAGTTCCAGAATGTGGAGGAATTTAGTCTCAATCACAGACAACAAATATTATCTGAAAGTCGGGTTATTGTTTATCAGCACAATACAAAAAGATTCATGTTAGACATATTCCAGTTAAGATTCTAGAATATTATGATTTATGTAAATTTACCTCAATAATATGAATGTTCAGGTTAAGATTGTGCAGTGATATTTATTATGTAAGTTTAGCTGATTAAAGTTTATGACTCTGCACTACAATATTATTTATTATTTAGATTTACATAATTATAATATTTAGGGTCAGACCCTACAGTATTGAGATTAAGAAATTAAATATTCTATAAAATGTAAATACACTGAACTCAATTGGATATATTTAAGTGAGACTCTACAATATTATTTGACACAAATCTATCTAAATCTAAATTTCAATCATTTTTACTCCAAACATTTATTGGACTGATTGAAATATTAAAATCACTCCTTTCTAATCCTCTGCTGTACGTTCAAACCTGAGGCCTTAAATAGAAACACACAAGTATCTGATTGAAGGAACTTCTGCAGAGTCCTGGTTCCAGAACATGATGATAGAATTATAGACAAACTTTAACAAAAGCTGCCTGAGAGTTTACAGGTTTTTATGTTGGATTTCTTCAGTAATTTAATGAGCGTTATCAGCAAAAATCAAGTATTCATTTGATGAACTTCATTTCCTAAAACATCCAGAATTGGAGCTCATATCTTTGGCAGCTGTAAAGTTTCTGCTCCTTCAAAGTTCACAACACAGTGAATGAATTCCTAAAATACTCAATGCTGGAGAGCATTTGTGATGCTGAAGCAGTGACCAGTTTTTCTGTTTCTTCTCTGGAGATGCACAATGAGGGACGTCTGCAGAGACTGAGAAAGAGTCTCACCACATCCTGACATGAGGAAAAAGACTTTATTGAAGACTGCAATGAGAAAAACTATCAGACAGCAGACGGCTGCATTCAAGGTGAGCTCTGAACATCTGATCTGGAACAGGAATTCAATAACGGCAGCATGAGCTTCATTTCAGTCTGTAGCTGCTGAATTCATGGATGAATCATCTGGCACTAGAGAGGAAGACCATCAAACATCCACGTCAGCTGATGGAGGTCCAAGAGTCTCACCCAACAAACAACCTACAGAGTGAAGACCTCAAATCTGATTGGACGGCCTCCTATTCAGCCACGTGTGAACAAATGCCTCTAAGTTGATTTGTTTTCTAAAATAAATCTAGTTTGAGTCCTAATCTATGCCTGAGTGTTTGCTTCTTTACACCGCTGTTAACAGTTTAGGCTGTTAGATTGTTCCAGATAAGACAAGTACAAGATTCTTCAGAGCCGTTCTACCACGAGCCTGACAGGAAGAACTCCAACAGCTACTGAATGTTCCTGTGGTCCCCTCAAGGCTACAGGAGGAGCCCTACGAGGACGAGCTGGTCCACCTGATGGCGGCCAGTCGCTGCGGTTCAAAGCCAACACCGACTACGTGGACTTCTACTGGACCACACGGAGGCCTTCAAACTGGACCAACAAGTTCAGCGACTCCCCGACTCGTGGGTCTGAGGACGCCGCCGAGCCTCGGTCCAGCCGGCCTCCTGTCTGTGGGTGTTTGAGTGCTGAGAGGTTTATGGATCCATGTGAACGTTCTGTGTTGAAACAGCAGCTTTGGACTCAGTAACGCCGGGAAAAACCAAGAGCTCCTTTATTTGTGACTTCCACTAAAAAAAAACTGATGAAAATAAGTTTGCCAGGGTTCTGACTGATAACAGATTATTAAATAATGAAAATAATCGTTTAAATATTCCTTTAAACAATCCTTTTAGGTCTACATTTCCTTTACACTGACTTCTTGGTATATGTACAAGTATTTTGGGTGGAATATACCATTAAGCCCAATGTTCAAGGGTTCTTCTGGGAATATACCATTAAACCAACCTTTTAGGTAAATGTTCCAGGATGTTGGGTAGAATATACCATCAGATCAACCTTTTAGGTCTACATTGGAAGAATTTAGAGTAGAATATTACTCCAAACCATCCTTTTGGTCTACATTTAAGGTGGAATACTCCTTTACACCAAGATTTTCTGGTCTACATTGAAGGATTTTAGGTGGAATATTCCTTTGAACAAACTTTTTAAGTTTCTGTTCCAGGATGCTGGGTGGAATATACCATCAGACCAACCTCCAAGGTCTATAGTAGTGAATTTTAGGTGGAATATACCATTAAACTCACCTTTTAGGTCTACATTGGAGGATTTTAGGTGGAATTTTCTTCCAAACCATCTTATAGTCTACATTTAAGGATGTTTAGGATGGTATATTCTTCCAAACCAACTTCTCAGGTCTACATTTCAGGTGGAATATTCCTTCATACTAACTTTTTTGGTCGACATGAAGAATTTTTTCTAAACCACCCTTTGGGGTCTATATTTGAGGTTTTAGGTGGAATATTCCTTTTAACCAGCCCCTCGGGTCTCTCTGAGGATTTTGGATTGAATACTCGGTTAAACCAACATTTTAGGTGCATGTCCAAGGATTTTTGGTGGAATGTTCCTTTAAGGTGGATGTTTGAGGACCTTGTAGGTGGAATACTTCCTGAAACCAACCTTTTAGGTCAACATTCAAAGATTTAAGGTGGAATATTCTTTTAAATCAACCTAAATTTCATGTTTTGATCATTATCAAGTGAGAAACCTCAATCCAGACTCCTCATAATGACGTTTGAGACTTATGCTGCTGTTGGGAACCCGTATAGTTCAACAGGTTAAGCAGGTGATCCATGTCCAGGGCTGGTCCTTGATGCAGCAGCCCTTTGCTGCATGTCTTCCCCCAACACTTCTCCCCTGTTTCCTGTCTCTATCTCCCTGTGCCTAAATAAAAGCCGAAAAGGCCAAAAAAATAACTTTAAAAGAAAGAGATTTCTGCTGCTGTTATTTGTTTAGTCCAGACTAAATGACAGAAATCCACAACTGTAATTTTATTTAAGGACTCGGTTATTAAATGTCAAAACAATCCATGTGACTCTAAAAACTCAACAGCTTTACAAACTCTAAGATTAAACTCTCCACAAGGATCCAAAATAAGTTTACTTCTACATGAGAGCTTTAATTATTATTCATCTACTTCCTGAAAAGTTTGGTCAATAAAAAAGACAAAAACTGTTATTTTCAGCTGAACTAAAGACAGACTTTGTGATTTTTCTGCTCACATGTTGTGTTGTTGTAAACTTCCTCTTTCAAATAAATAGCTGCCTAACCCCCTGGAAACCAGCGTTTGTCCTGTTTTTGTGTTGCTCCTCGGCGACCCTAGACAGCCGGGTCCTAATGTTTTTTGAGCAACACACCATACTATGACGTTTTTACAATCATGGTTCTACTATGGAACCAGTTTGACTTGTTCAGGTGTTCTTTGTGTGAAAACTCAGAGATTTCAGGTATCAGAAGGTGGTTTTCAACTTTATTTGTTAACTTTCTGCTTCAACTTTAAACTAAATTTCCTTCACTAACCCCGCCCTCTGGACTTCCAGGAAGCTGTGTTCCTATTGGCTGTCCAGGTGGCTGCTTGGTGTTATCAGGAACACCTGAGCAGCTCAGTGTTATCAGGAACACCTGAGCAGCTCAGTGTCTTCCTGCTTTATTTAGCTGCAGACAAACATTTCCTCTGTTTCTCTCTGAAATATTTTCTCTGTAATTTGTAATAATTGTATTTTAAAAATTTTGTTTAATATCATACTTACATGTTATGTATCGTGTTTAATTTTCTAATTCAATATTTTGGCAGTTTAATGTCAGTTAATTGTATTAAATGTTTAATTTCATTAAACTGCCAAAATATTGAATTAGAAAATTAAACACGATACATAACATGTAAGTATGATATTAAACAAAATTTTTAAAATACAATTATTACAAATTACAGAGAAAATATTTCAGATAATTAAACATTTAAAAAAAAAAACACGTTTTAAACAAGAATGATATTAAACATTTAAAAAAAATACTTTTTAAACAAGAATGATATTAAACAATGAATTGATATCTGAGTGAATAGCTCAGGGGATAAGAAGACAGACTACCAACTGGAAGGTTGCAGGTTCAAGACCTGCCACTGGCCTTTTCTTTCTTTGTCAGGATTTTGATAAAAATTTAAGAAGGGTCTGGTCTTATATGACATTGATAAACACTCTTTATTCTTCTACCTCAGAATAAGATCTGCATGTAAAGCCTATGGGGTTCCCTGGGGATCGGAACTGAAGGATCACCCCATTTCTAAGCTGTTACTAGATGCCCCCAAAAGGATAGTGTCTTTTTTTTTATGATCAATTGCTGAAACAAAGTGTGGTGCCCTCTGTGGGGATGAAAACATGGGAACAAGACATTTCAACAGACGCATTTAAACCAGACTGGCAATTAATTTGGTGCAATATCGAAAGAGCTTCCAAAAATTCTAATCATCGCTATATACATCTGAAGTATTGCCATAGAGCATATTTAACTCCATTGGTGAGGCATAGAATGGGGGCAGCACCTGATCCCTACTGCCCTTACTGTCTCCCGGGAACTTTAGGCTCCTTTATTCATGTTGTATGGGAATGCCCAGCAATTCAGGAGCTCTGGATGAAGGTGGTGAACTGCCTTAGTACATTAACAGGAGTCCCTCTACCAATGGATCCCGTGGTACACGTTTTGGATGATGACTCTCAAATATTGCTTCATGGAAAGATGCGTAAAATCTGGCTGGCAGGTCTCACGGGGGCCAAAAAGATCATTGCTCAAAGATGGAAAACTAATGATGTATCATTCACTCACTGGCGTCACTGTTTTCTGGACATTGCTTATATGGAATTATCTGCTGCAAGGATTAACAATGCAGCATCTAATACAACTGAACTGTGATCACAACTGATAGAAGATCTTGGAAAAATACTCTCAGAATGAAGTGTTATGTAACTGCCATTTATATGTTTTGCGATAATGTAGTTGCATGACATGTATATGTACTGTAGCTTGTTGATGGCAGGGGGATAAAGGGAGGGAGGATGGGGAGTTGGGTCAGAACGTGTGATGTTAAGAAAGTTACAGAAGATCACCAGTTATGGTTACATTGTACTGTTCAGTGTACATGCTTTAATTATACTGTGATTTTCTCAATAAAAAATTGATGATTTAAAAAAAAAAAAAAAAAGAAAAAGAAGGGTCTGGTGTTGAACCAGCAACCTGCAGCTCTAAAGGCAAATCCTTAACTCACTGAGCTACAGATCAGAGAGAAATAAATAAATTTGTCGTCCTACTATGGAACCAATTTGACATGTTCACGCGTTCTTGGTGTGAAAACTCAGAGATTTCAGGTATCAGAAGAAGGTTTTCAACTCTCTTTGTTAACTTTCTGCTTCAACTTTAAAATAAATTTCCTTCACTAACCCAGCCCTCTGGACTTCCAGGAAGCTGTGTTCCTATTGGCTGTCCAGGTGGCTGCTTGGTGTTATCAGGAACACCTGAGCAGCTCAGTGTCTTCCTGCTTTATTTAGCTGCAGACAAACATTTCCTCTGCTTCTCTTCACCACAGAACCGGGTTTGGTTCCGTTGCTTTAGTTTGTTCTTTAAGGCGTTGGCTTGCAGCTTCCAGCAGTAAAATCGTCTTTAATGTGTTTCTTGGTGTGTTTTAGGGCTTTGTACTGGATAGTTGTCTTGGTAAATGTGGTTCTTTAGCCACAGTTAGCACATGGTGCTAATGTGTGCAGTGATTAGTGGATTTGGTGCAGGTGAGTTGTGTCTTTATCTTGGCTGTAGTGAGTCTTCAGAGGTTTCTGGTCAGACACATTCTGTATTCTTGTTTGTGAACCAGCGTTGGTTGTCCAGAAGGTAAGAGTTCCTGTCCTGATTCTCTGTTCTCAGAGGTTCTCTGGTAGGCTGCAGGAGACTTTAGCGTTTGGGTTGTGCTAGTTTGGTTTTTGTATGGTTTCATTTGGACGACTATCTTGAGGCCCCTCCATGTGGTTTAGTGAGGTTTTCTGGAACAGTTCTACAAAGCAACCTGCAGCAGAAGAGACTTTGAGAGTTTTTAGGAAGTTCTGGAGACCAGACTTTAGAGCAGCAGAAACATTTGTCAGCAGTTTGAGCAGGAGAAGGTGATCTTCAGAGTAGAAATGAGACAGAAACCTTCTTGACCCGTGTGGTGAGGTCCTGTACCAAGAGTTTGAGCAGGTTGTGAAGAGTCTGTAGTTCTTTGGTCTGAAAGCACAAGAAGAGTCGACTCATTAAAGGAGAAAACAGGAGATATTGTTGGTTCTTCTGTTGCTCTGCAGTTTCCTTAGACTGAATATCAAGTTTATATTTTAAATGATTTCCCATGTGAGCCCAAGAAGACTTCAATAAACTCCCTCCATCCCCTGGACACAACATATTTTATCACCATGTTAAATCTTTCTTTAAAATGTTTCTGAGTTTTAATCATAGTTTTAGTAGTTTTTTCTCTTTGCTTGTTTAGTTTTGTCATCTGTGTGAAAGGTGCTAAACAAATAAAGTTGAATTGATAAACTGAATAATTGACTAACTCATGATTGTGACAAAAGAATTATTTTCACTGTGATTTAAGGGTTTGTTTCATTTTTAAGTTTGGGGTTAAAATCTTGACAGAAAAAAAAGATTAAAGAAATAAACTACATTAAAAAAAGCAATTACATCAAAGGAAAAAATATTTAATACAATAAAACTTTTCAAAAGAAAATTAAACATTAAATACAGTTAAATGATATTAAACAGACAAAATATTTAATTGGATAATTAAACAGAAGATGCAAAACATGTAATTATGAAATTAAGCAATATTTTTTAAACAAAAATATTAAACATTAAAGATGAAATATTTGAGATAATGAAACATTTTAAAAATACAATTAAAAAAGAATATTAAACATTTAAAAAAAATAAAACATTTAATTAGATTATTGAACCTTTAAAAAGCCAAAAGATTTAATTAAAAAATTAAATGTTTAATTAGAAAATTAAATCTTAAAGACAATAAAACTTTAAATAGGAATTAAACAGAAAATACAATGAAACATTTAAAAAGAAAATTAAACATTAAAGGGTGTTAAAACATTTAAAAAGAAAAACCTTTAAGATTTAATCGAAAAACTAAACATTGGGAAAGAAAAGGAAATTTTTCAAACAAGCCGATAAAACATTTGAAAAAAAAAAAACAAACATTAAAAAGACAAAACATTTCTAAATCAAATCAGACATTAGAAAAGAATAAAAGGTGAGAAAAGAGCAAAACTAAACATTGAAGAAGAATCAAACTAAAGACAAAACATTTGAAAAGACACCAGTTAAACTTTACAAGATCAAATTAAACAGAAGAAACAATAAAACGATCAAAAAGAGCAAAAACAGATAAAGGTCTTCAAGCGTTTTCTAGTCTGAAATGAAAACATCAAGTTGTTTCTTCAAACATTTCCTTTTTCTATGTTCTTGGTTTGATTGTGGACAGATTTACTCAGAACTCATTTCAGAAAACTGCTTTCCAGATAAAGTCTATTAGTAGTTGAAGGCATTGATCAAACTAATGTTACCTTCTGATCTCCACAAACTTTACTGTTCAGTGAAGAGAATCAAAGTTTGTTGAGGATTTCTAAAAAACCCACAGGTGAAGGTCTGACAAGAACTCAGATGGATGATCTAAATGTGAAATCAAGACTCATGGTGACAAGTTGTAAGGCTTCTGTTAACCAGAAAGTTCAGACTAACAGAGAAGTACAGAGAAACTTTTAAAATTGCAGTCCTCAGACTTTCTGAAGGTTCAAACTAAAAGAGAACTACTCAAGAACTTTAGGATTTCAGTCCTCAGACTGTCTGAAGGTTCAAACTAACAGAGAACTACTCAAGAACTTTTAAGATTTCAGTCCTCAGACTGTGGAAAGATTCAAACTAACAGAGAACTACTCAGGAACTTAGAAGATATCAGTCCTTGGGCTGTCTGAAATTTAAATCTAACAGAGAACTACTGTGGGACTTAGAAAATTTCAGCCCTCAGACTGTGTGAAAGCTCAGGTCCTGAGGACTCGGGAGGTGTGGAGGCTTTGGAAAGTCTTGGAACTGAAGGTTCAACCCTCCAGCACAAAGGCTGAAGTCCAACCTCCTGAGAAAAACGGTCGAGTCGAGACTCGAGTTAAAAAAAAAAACTCGAAAATGACAAAAAATAGATGATAAATGTGCAAAAAAAAGAAGAATTAGTATCTGAGCGAGTAGCTCAGGAGGATAAGAGGATAGACTACCAACTGGAAGGTCGCAGGTTCAAGACCCACCACCGGCCTTTTTCTTTCTTTGTCTTTGTCAGGATTTTGAGAAAATTTAAGAAGTGTCTGGTCTTGAACCAGCGACCTGCAGCTCCATAGGCAAATCCTTAACTCACTGAGCTACAGATCAGATAAAAAGAAATAAATTCGTCGTCCCTTTGGCATCGTAGTTCCTGAAGTGACCACATGGGCAGAGCCAAGGCGGAGTCTGGGTGGAGTTAGGGCGGAGAGTAGGCGGGGAGGTGGGTGGCGGCCTCCCCCCTCTACTCCCCCACCTCCCTCCACCGCCCACCACACCTTCCCCCGCCCGACGAGTTCCTCGAGTCTCCACGAGTTCTTCCAGTCTCCACAGGTCTTCCCGAGTTTCTGGAGTTTCCACGAGGTCAGAGGCAGAACAAGTTGTCATGAAGAGGTGTTGAAGTCGGTCAGCATGGACTGACTTTTTACAGCGACTAGAAGGACGACGACTAGAAGAGCAGGTCTTTAACCACCATCCATAAAATCCATGGAGTCGCTCCAGAGAAATGAAAGAAGGTCAACTTTTATCAACCTCCATCCAGATGTTCAACTTCATATCTTTACTTTGACATTTTTAGCACCACAAACCTTTAGTATCACACTTTATTATCACTTATTAGGACTTTAATGGAATCCACCAGCAGATTTAGTTTTTGTTGAGAAATTTTATTCTTGTCATCGTGGGACTGCAGTATTTAAAACTGTTCCTTCTATTTGACCTCATGTTTATTAGTTTTAGTGGAGAAATTTATTTTAGTTGTCGATTAGTCTCTTAAAAACCATATAATAAATTGGATTAGTCAAGAGGTTTAAATTTCTTACTTTGTCATCTTTTAAATATGACAAAAAATATAAAAATAAAGTGTCCTGAGACAATTTGACCTGTAATTGGCGTTATATAAATAAAATTGAATTAAATTAAATTAAATTAAATTGTATGTATCTTGTAATGTTGGAGTAATTCAGCCATATATGTTGGAAAATACATTTTCTTTGTCCATTAATCTGTTGATTGTTTTCTCCAGTAATTCATTTCTTGTTTTGGTTTATAAAATGTCAAACCCAAATATATTCAGTTTACTGTCATAAAAACCAAAAAGATTTACATTCATGATGCAGGAATCAGACAGCTTTTCACTTTTTATCTTAGTTTAGTCAGAAAGATAGTTGATAATGTGTAAATTGTTGCAGCTTGTGAGCCGTAAAATGTTTTAATCTTTGAGGCCGAGTGTCAAAAAACATTTAGAAAGCAACATCAACAAAACACTCAACAAAGATTTGAACATCATTAAAGGGAAATCCAACTTTTGCATGACAATGTCTAATTAAAGGACATTTATTTCCAGCGTAAATGTGTGATATTCATCCTCTGGAGCTTTCTCTTCACATCATCTTCCACCTGGACTGGTTTGGTCGGGAGCATGTGCAACAAACATTTGAAAAACTGCACTTTAACATCAATGAATGACACTGAAGTTTAATCTCTACATAAATGAGACTGAGTCTGGATGTGCTGCTCTGTCATTAACTCCTAAGTTCAGGGAAAGTTCAAACAAAAGAGGACAGTTCAGATCAGACTTGAGAATGAGCTTATTTTGAACAAACATCTCAGACTTTCTGAGCTTCAGCACCTCTAGCAAGATATTTTAACAACAAGCAACTCAAGAGATCCAGAGAGAGAGAGAGTTAGCTTTAGCTGAGCCAAAGAACATGTGGGACGCTAACCTAGCAAACATTTCAGAATTTTCTCTGTGAATTCAGAGAAATAATTTACTATTTAATGACAGAGCTACACATCTTAACTCAGTCTCATTAAAACAGACTCTAATTCAGTGTCATCCATCCATGTTAAAGTGCAGTTACCCAAAATGTTTGTTGCATGAGCTCCAACAAAACCTGTCCAGGTAGAAGGCCACTTTGACAAACAGGAAGTGGACGATTCCAAGCAGATTTATAGAAGGGGGAACCGGACTGTACTAAGTGTTGTCCAGTATAGAGGGGTGTTTTGTTTTAAGGCTGATAATGATTATTAGTGAGACATTTGGAGTAGATATTCATTTGCAGTAAATGAAAATATTTAAAATCTTGGAGTTAAACTTAGAAGAACACAAACTCTAACAGAAAACTTTGTTGATACGTTTTTGTTTTGTTTACAGATGTTAAGTTAAAGGAGTTTTATTTGTGACGTATAACCAATCAAATCACTCCAGAAGACAGAGCGACCACAGGTAGATAAAGGTTCAGAGCCAAAGTAGCACCATTTTTAAATGTATTTATGACCGTAAATCAGTAAAAAATAAAATACTGATAATCAGTAAATTAGTCAGCCCACAATTTCTACAATTCTACAATGTATGTCTCTTTCCTTTGACTTGTTATTTGTACAATATACGATGTATATTTTCTACTATACTACTACGTTTGTTTCCTCCTCCTCTGTTGTTTTCTGGATTGTACTCAGCTTCATGCCTTCGTCCATCCAGCCTCCGTTGACTCGTCCCGCCTGCCGTCTCTGGAGCTGAAGCTGGATTGGAACAGACCAAAGTACAGTCCAATCACGATGCCAGCTGCCTCTCAAAAGGCTCCTTCATCTGGCAGGTGGCGGCACTTCTTCTGAGGGGAAGCTGAGCTGGTCCAGCAGAACTTTGGAGATGTGTTCCAGTGGTTGGTGGATGTGTGGGGAGATAGAGAGGGACCTTTGAATTGTTCACAAAGGAAAACAGGGAACCCATTGGTAGTTTTAGTTTAGGGTGCTACTGCGGTGTGTTTTTGGGTTTTAAGAGGTGAACAGGAAGAGTTTTTTTTCATATTGATTATCATTTACTTTGTTCCTGGTTGGAATGCCCATCAATGTCAACATGAAGTTCACTTTTAGTTCTGTTTATTTATTTGTATTTTACTAACACCCATTTGCTTTTAACCCCATCACATGTTGTGTTGTTGTGAACTTACTCGTTCAAATAAATATTCGTTTAACCCTCTGGAAACCAGCGTTTGGACTGTTTTTGTATTGCTCCTCACCTACTGACAGCTGTGAACTAAAGGCTATACTGTGACGTTTTTAGAGTGACATGCTATGCTATGACGTTTTTAGAGTGAAATGCTATACGATGATGTTTTTAGAGCAACATGCTATACGATGATGTTTTTAGAGCAACATGCTATACTATGACGTTTTTAGATCGACAGGCTATACTATCACGTTTTTTGGGCCAAAGGCTATACTATGACATTTTTTGAGCCACATGCTATACTATGACGTTTTTAGAGAAACATGCTAAACTATGATGTTTATTGGACGACATGCTATACTATGACGTTTTTATAGCGACATGCTATACTATGACGTTTTTATAGCGACATGCTATACTATGGCGTTTTTAGATTGACATGCTATACTATGACGTTTTTAGATTGACATGCTATACTATGACGTTTTTAGATCAACAGGCTATACTATGACGTTTTTAGAGCAACATGCTATGCTATGACGTTTGTTGGGCGACATACTATACTATGACGTTTTTAGAGCAACATGCTAAACTATGATGTTTGTTGGACGACATGCTATACTATGACGTTTTTTGGGTGACATGCTATACTATGACGTTTGTAGACCGACATGCTATACTATGACGTTTTTTGGACCAAAGGCTATACTATGAAGTTTTTAGAGCAACATGCTATACTATGATTTTATTTGGGCGACATGCTATACTATGACGTTTTTAGAGCGACACGCTATACTATGATGTTTTTTGAGCGACATTCTATACTATGACGTTTTTAGAGTGACATGCTATACTATGACGTTTTTAGAGTGAAATGCTATACGATGATGTTTTTAGAGCAACATGCTATACTATGACGTTTTTAGAACAACATGCTATACTATGACGTTTTTAGAGCAACATGCTATACTATGATGTGTTTAGAGTGACATGCTATACTATGACGTTTTTAGAGTGACATGCTATGCTATGATGTTTTTAGAGTGAAATGCTATACGATGATGTTTTTAGAGCAACATGCTATACGATGATGTTTTTAGAGCAACATGCTATACTATGACGTTTTTAGATCGACAGGCTATACTATCACGTTTTTTGGGCCAAAGGCTATACTATGACGTTTTTAGAGCGACACGCTATACTATGACGTTTTTTGGACCAAAAGCTGTACTATGAAGTTTTTAGATCAACATGCTATACTATGACGTTTTTTGAGCCACATGCTATACTATGACATTTTTAGTGACATGCTATACTATGAAGTTTTTAGAAAGACATGCTATACTATGACGTTTTTTGAGCCACATGCTATACTATGACGTTTTTAGAGCGACACGCTATACTATGACGTTTTTAGAGCGACACGCTATACTATGACGTTTTTAGAGCGACACGCTATACTATGACGTTTTTTGGACCAAAAGCTATACTATGAAGTTTTTAGAGCAACATGCTATACTATGATGTTTTTAGATCAACATGCTACACTATGACATTTTTTGAGCCACATGCTATACTATGATGTTTGTTGGGCGACATGCTATACTATGACGTTTTTAGAGTGACACGCTATACTGTGACGTTTTTAGAGCGACACGCTATACTATGACGTTTTTAGAGCGACGCTATACTATGACGTTTTTAGAGCAACATGCTATACTATGATGTTTTTAGAGCGACACGCTATACTATGACGTTTTTAGAGTGACATGTTATACTATGACATTTTTTGGACCAAAGGCTATACTATGATGTTTTCAGAGCGACATGCTATACTATGACGTTTTTAGAGCGACGCTATACTATGACGTTTTTAGAGCAACATGCTATACTATGATGTTTTTAGAGCAACACGCTATACTATGACGTTTTTAGAGTGACATGTTATACTATGACATTTTTTGGACCAAAGGCTATACTATGATGTTTTCAGAGCGACATGCTATACTATGACGTTTTTTGGGTGACATGCTATACTATGACGTTTTCAGAGCGAAATGCTAAACTATGACGTTTTTTGGACCAAAGGCTATACTATGAAGTTTTTAGAGCAACATGCTATACTATGACGTTTGTTGGGTGACACGCTATACTATAGGCTTTTTTAATTGACATATTACTATGACGGTTTTTGTTTGGTTTAGTTTTTTTTTGTTGTTTAGCAACATACTATAAGAATTTAAACAGTTTGAAAAATTACTATACTTTTACTTGTGTAATGAAATATTATTCTATGGCATTTTTTAGACCACATCTTATACTCTGATGTTTTCTTGAAAAACACACTATTTTCACATTATACTGCACGATGATATTTTTTGAACCACATATCATACATGACAATTTTAGGCAACATCCTATCATTTTACACTTTTTGAATCATATAATAATCAGTTGTTTTTTAGCAACATATAAGAATTTGAACATTTTTAAAAATTACTATACTTTTACTTGTGCAATGAAGTATTATTCTATGGCATTTTTTAGATGACATATTATACACTGATGTTTTCTTGAGTAACATACTATTTTGACAATATACTGCACTATGACATTTTTTGAACCACATATCATACATGACAATTTTAGGCAACATCCTATCATTTTGCACTTTTTGAACCACATAATAATCAGTCGGCTTTTTTTGCCGACATGCTGTACTATGAACTACAGGCCATACTATGTTATTCTTGAAAAGTATACTGTACTTTGACATTTTCTGAACTACATCCTATACTATGGCGTTATACACAGAGTGCTCTGGTTACATGTTGATTTATAATCTAGATTTTTTTCTGTTTTGTTTTTTGATGGGACTACCAGAGACCTGACCGTGAACACCGTTGACACCCACCTGAGGGAGACGCTGCCTAAGATCTCAAGGCTGCTTGGTCGTGGTCTTTCTGGTCCTGCTCCAGAACGCCTTCATCAACTATGTCTTCTTTTGAAGAGGCCCTCAGATGCTTCAATCTCTGACCTTCAGGAGGAACTGCTACTTTCACTCTGTAACGAGACGGCGGTTATTTTAAAGACCCAGCTCCTGGCGGCTTTGAGTGAAAGTTTAACACCCATCAAAATGGAACTACAGACAGTTAAATCTGAGCTGTCGGTCAGTATTTCAAACATCAAGTTCGACCCAGCTGCCCTAAAGCACGCTGTGGGTGAAACAGAAACTTCACTCTCCACATCACCGACGACGTCGTCACACTCCAAAGCAGAGCACCAGTCTGCTGAACTTTTAAAAGTGGACTATAAATGTGAAGACTGTGAGCAGCAGCAGACTGTGAGCAGCGGAACAGATGTGATCAGAAAGAAGTCATTTTCTTTTCTTTCTGGTTGACTTGATGCTGTCAGATGCAGATGTTGGCGCTTATTCTGATCTTTCAGGAGAAAAAGCTGCTTTTCCTTCACAGACTTTTCAGGAAATTATTCTCTCAGGTTTTCTCTGCTATTTATATTTTTATTATCTGTGATTATTTCATTACTTCTTTATTGTAAAATAAAGTTTGAGGCATAAAGACTCATTTAGTTATTTTATTCCTGAAATCTTTGATGTAGCAGAACTAAACTTCCATTTTCCTTCTTGTACTTCTGATACTAGAACTAAACGTATCTTCAACACGGATCATCTGGTTTTCATGAATCAGCAGCAACATCACAACAACAAATGAGACAATTTTCAACAAATTAATGAAACTGATGTCATTTAAAACTATCAGAGTCTGTTTTAGTGTCAAATTAAAGCTGATTACTGACAACTAGAACATTAACGTTACTGTTTTAATCACATTTAAGTTTCCTGAACGTTACATTAATGTCAACCAGCCACAGTTTTATGAACTTAATGAACCACATTACAGGAACAGAACACACTTCAGCTGTTTACATGAAACTCAACACATTAGCTTGATGCTACGTTAGCTTTAATCAGGCTACGACTGAGCAGCTAGCTCGGTTAGCATCGCTAACATTAAAGCTAATATTTACTATCCTAACTTTCTTCTCTGGTCAACACACACTGAAACAAACTCCACCAACATCTGGAGTGCATGGCACACATTACATCTGACACTAAAGCTGCATATAAAGTGCATTAAAAGCGGCAACGATACGAAAATAAACATTTACTTACCGAACTATCAGAGTCCTTTCAGTGTCTGCTGGTAGAATCAGCCGAAGGTAGAAAACTGGTTAAAACAAGCCAACGGGAAACAGGAACAGGAAAACTGTCTGTGGAAAATGTTCTGCTGCTGCACCGATAAATAAACCAACAGTTATTATATCAGAATTAATCCAAACGAGGAGAACAGAGTCTCTGCTGCCTCCTCCATAGGACCTGTCAATCATTCCAGACCGGACTGTCAATCAAGTAGTCCCGCCCCCTGGCTTCGCAAAACTTTAACGCTCTATAAAAAAATCAATATTGATTTATTTTAAGATCGACCACCTGATCTCTCATTTTGACCATGAAATCTCACGAAAAAAAATGTATGTACAGTCCATGCACCGTACTCTGTTTGGCTCCACACTTGCTGATGACCACTTCCGGTCTCAGAAAATGAAAAAAACTGACCTTTTTTCGTTTCTGTCTCTTACTGATTTTACTTTCTTGTTATTCTAAATATAAAACGAAAATCAAAGCATTTTTTAAAAAAAAATCGTATATCGCTTTTTGATCATGAAAAGGAAAAACTCCTTGTATTTCAATTTTAATTTTTGTATTTTAAAACGAAAATCAAATAACCACTGTTTTTTTGTTTTTCAATACCCGTTTCAGAACGGAAAATCCAATTACCAGATAAATACACGGACCGTATTGTCACACCAACATGCACATATTTCTGAAGTTGATTATTTAAGTTACATTAAGTTAATTAGTTTTTCTATTGCAGATTTTCTAAAACTTTAAGTGTAAATACACAGATGAGGCACTGTGTATCTAAAAATGCATCAACAGTACAGAAATCTGAATACTAAATAAAATCAGCGTCAAAATTCTTGTTTTCTTTTGTTAAAATATTAGAGTAAAATGTTTTTCAAAAAAAAGAGATTTTGGATATTTTCTTTTTATTGCTCCATAAATCAGAAAACAATGCTGGCAACAACCAGAAAACAAATCAATTTCCTGCA
Source organism: Amphiprion ocellaris (assembly GCF_022539595.1). Classification (NCBI taxonomy): domain Eukaryota; kingdom Metazoa; phylum Chordata; class Actinopteri; family Pomacentridae; genus Amphiprion; species Amphiprion ocellaris. The sequence continues at coordinate 36,025,022 of NC_072768.1, forward strand.
TGTTTTTTGGAGTAAAATCTTCCATTGATCATGTTGTGACTGATAAAAGAACAAACCCCTCCTTGGAACCTAACGGAAGATAGACAGGAATAAAAGTGGAAAGCTTGATGTGTTTAGGAGCAGCTGAACTGAAGAATCCTGAAACAGAGAAGAAGAAAAAAACTTTGCCTTTCAGATATTTTTCTGTAAATTTCCATCTATCTTTTATTAAAAATCACAACACAAACCTTATTTCAGCTTTAGTAGCTGATTACTTACATTAATATAATCATTTTATATTACAAGTTGTCCGATTGTTTTGATTTAACCATAAATATGAGCTACTATCTCATTAAATATGGACTCATTTGCATGGAGGTCCCCTGGAGAAAATGTTGTAAAATAAACACAAGAGGTTTGAAACTGGTTTTAAACAATGTTCAGATTTCTGTTCTGGATTTTGCTGCAAATTTGCGCACATTTAATGAGATAATACCTCATTTGCACATTTGAATATGAAACTTCAGAGGACTTGAAATAAAAAAGATAAGTTCATGTCAGTAATCAGCTGGAGGATTTTATTATGATGTCTGCTGGTTGAATAATTTCATCTTGTTCACCAGGAGTGTTTGACTTTTAAAGAATAATCTGCATAGTTTGTTTTCATAATGCAAGTGACTCTGTGTTGTAAAACACAGACTGTGTTATAAATACAGGGTGAAGTGTTTCTGCTGGTTCCTCTGAACCCTCTGAGTTATATTTACTCTCACTGAGGCACAGAATGAACAAAGAGCCGTTCGCTGCAGGATGTGATTAAAACTTTGTGAGGCACGAAATCCTGTTTGCTCAGTTAACAATCTGAAAGGAAACACAACGGCATTAAGGATCTACATCCAGGATACCTGCTGTCTGACTTGATCAATGACTTATTCATACGCTGGTTTGTTTCTATGTTTGATTTTCTGTAAAGTCAGCAGCTGAATATGATGATGGATCAACCTGAGGACAGTCGCAGGTCAATACAGACTGACAAGTAGCAAAAACTGGTTTAAAATGACTGAATACTTGTTCAAAACAATCAGAAATTGTTGAAAGCTATTCAAACATTGTGCAAATTAACTCAAAAACTGAACAAAATAACAAATAAATGTATCCACAGGGACAAAAATGCTGAAAAATGCTAAAAATGTTTTAAAATTTGTCAGAAGCAATAACAATTTGTCTGAACTTGATAAACACATGTTCAAAGTGACTGAAAAACATCCCAAGTGACAGGAATGGTTTAAAATGACTGAAAACTTGTCCATGATGATTTAATTTTGTCTGTGGCAAAATTTGTCAAGAATGACCAAAGAACTGTTCAAACTGATTGAAAGTTGAAAAAAAAAAAAAAAGGAATCAAAACTTGAGTTATTTAAAAAAAAATAAAAAATGTCCAAAATGAAACCCCTGAATTTAAACACTGCCCAACATGGTAGAAATGACCAAAACATTTCTAAAATGCCTCAAAATATGTCCAGCATGACTTTAAATGTATCCAAAGTGACAAAAATTGTCCATAAGGACTCACGCATTGCCCATAAAATTGTCAAAAAAGTGCCTGGATTGACTCAAAATGGGTCAAATGTAACACAAATCTGCCCAAAATTACTGAACACTTATCCACAATGACTCCAAATTCATTGGAAATTGTCCAGAAAAACAACAAAGTTTGTCCAAAATGACTCTAAAATTGTGCAAAAGGACATGAAACATTTGAAAAATGACCAAAAAATTGTCAGAAAGTCAGAAAAACTTGTCCAAATGTCTTAATCTTAAAAAAAATTGTCTGTGATCTAAAAAAAAAAACTACATTTACAGTGACAACACTCTTGTCCAAAATGAGAAAAAAAAGTCCAAAATGATTTAATAAACCACTGAACTTAAAAATTGCCCAACATAGCAGAAATGACTGAAACTGGCTTAAAATGTGTCCAAAATGGTTGGAAATTTTTCTAAAAGCCTCACAAACTGTCCAGCATGACTCTAAATTTATATATATATATATATATATATATATATATATATATATATATATATAAATATTAAAAAAACATTCATAGTGACCCTTCTCCAAAAGGACTCCAAATTTGTCCAATGTGGGGGGAAAAAATTCATACTTTCCAAACTGACTTCAAAATTCTGCAAAATGAATCAAAAACGACCCAAAATGACCTAAAGCTTATCTTTAGTAACACAGTAGGTTAAATCATTAAGAATTCTCCTTTAATGATGGTTTGTCCATGTTTCTTTTTCAGATTTTCTTTCGGATGCTGCACCTGAATTAAACACATCGCTGGTGAATCTACAGATGTGAACAGATGGAACAGAAGTGGACAGATGTGGACAGATGGGTTCGAGTCAGTGTGGTTTTATTCTCTAGTTTAAACATTTTACACCAGATGTAACTTAACAAAACAACAAAAAAAAAAAAAAAGGAGAGAACAGAAAAAAAAACCCTGAAAAAAAGGAATAAAAATGTGACGTTTCTGTTTCCTCCACAAAACCTACCAAGGCACTGAAGATGGTTTCAACCTGTAAACATTTACCCTGTTTTTTTACTGAAATACACTAAAAGTTTGGAAGCTTTTTGTTCTTTGGACTCCTGTTGAGAAACCAGGAGGAGTCTGAGTCCTTAAAGATGAAAGAGAAGCTGCTGGTCGTAAATGACGAGGTGGAGATGAAATGTGGAGATTGTGGAGGTTAAATAAAAGGCGTTTTCCACCTTTTGGCCACAGCAGCCGACTGTAACAGATCCCAGCTTCCACCACACGATGGAGAAGCAGTGAAAACATGCGCTGGGTTTAAATAACGAAGCTGCAGCCCAGTAAACACAAACCCGTTTACTCAGCAGGCTGGAGAACAAAAGGTCCTTTCTGATTCCTGAAGGTACAAATGTGAGCTCAGTCCTGTGAATGTGTCCAGTTTCTTCTTCTTCCAGCTCAGTCCAGGCGTTTGGGGATGCATCCGTCCATGTTGATCAGCTCCGGCCAGTTTTCGTACTTATTGGTGCTGGCGTCGTTCTTTATGTACTGAAACCGACACACACAAGGAGATTAACAAAGAATGTAATGCAGTACAGAACATTTGCTTCTGCCGACGGGTTACAAAACAGTATATTACTGAAAATTGTCCAAAATTCACTAAAAATTACTCAAAAATTACCCAAATTTAAATGAAAATTGTACACAAAGATTCAAAAATCTGTCCATAATGACTCAAAACTTGCCCAAAGTAATAAAAACACCTGTTCAAAAAAACTCAAAAAATTTTTCAAACTGACAAAAAGTTTTCCAAAATGACACAAAAAATGTCCACAAAGACAAGAAAGCTGCTTGAACGGTCTTTATAGTTCTAAAAATGACTCGGAACACATCCAAATTTACTCCAAAAAATGTCCAACATGACAAAAATGTTCAAAATGACAAAAAGTGTCCAAAAAAACCTTACATTTTTAATCAGATTTGTCAAAAAATGACAAAAACCAGGCAAAACTGGCTCAGACTTCGTCCAATGCTACCTAAATTATTCAAAAACGGTCCAAAAAGATTTAAAATCTGTCAAATTTGAATAAAGATTTAAAAACATTTCTGAAATTACTCAAAAAAATGTCCAAAATGAAAAAAAATGGTCTAAATGGGCTCACATTTAGTCTACCATTATAAAAATGACCACAGTGACTCTAGAACAGTCCAAAATTACTCAGAAATTGTCCAAAAAGACCTGAAAGCTGTCAAAAATGAACAAAGAATTCACTTAAAGCGACTTAAAACTTTTCTAAAATTACTCAAAAACTGTCCAACATGACAAAAAAAGTGTCCAAAATTACTCACAATCGGTCCTAAATGACAAAGAAAATATCCAAAATGATGAAAAAGACTACTTAAAATGTATCAAAAATTTCCCAAAATGGCTCAAAAACTGTCCTAACCAGTTTGAAATTGTCCAAAGTCATAAAAACTTGACTCTAAATTTGTCCGGCATGACAAAAGACAGTCAAAAATGAATAAAAATGTTTGAAAAATGACAAACACACGTGAAAATGTAGTAAGCACTCACAACACAAATCATACAATCATACAAATCATTTTCAAAAAACAAAGAAATACTAATTGGAAAAACTTAATTTTCATATGTAATCAGTTTGAAAACCATTAAGTAATGCAAAAGAAAATGTAACTGATGAGGAAAAGCATGTAGTTTGTTGGTTAAATATAATTTCATAAGAAGTTCAAGTCAGAAAAATTCAAGTTAAACTGGAGTTCAGAGGATTTAAGTGAAACTGTTTAGTGTTTTACCTTCTCGTACTTGCTCTTCATAGACTCTCCTTTCCCGCCAACAAACACCCAGTTATCTCTGAATCCCAGCGTCTGGATCGAAGAACTTCCCATTTCAACAAACAGTTTCCTGGCTTCGTCATTTAACCTGAAACACATCAACACAGTGACAAAAACTCCTTTAACACACCTCCGGTCATCGAAAATAACCTGAATATGAACTCAACGACTCAAAAACTGTCCAAAGTGACCTAAATCTGGCAATCGTGATCCAATTTGTCAAAGTATTAACAAACTCCGGACCAGTTATTGAGTATTTTGGACTAACTTTTATGACTCTAGGAAACATCCAGGTCAGTTTGGACTGTTTTCGAGTCATTTTGGATTTCATTCCTCAAATTAGACAGTCTTATAGAGGTTTCTAGTCGTCTTTCAAATCTTTTTTTGGAAATTTGGGCATATTTTTGTCACTTTGACCGTTTTTGGTCATTGCAAGTTATTTTGGAAAGTCTTGAGCCGATTTGGACATGAAAACTGTCCAAAGTAACTCTGCAGTGAAAACACGTTTCTGATCATCCAGGAGAATCATAACATCAGACTTGGTTCGTTCTAGTTTTTCAGTAAAATATGTTTCTGCTCACGTTTTGGCTTCAACAGCCTTTAATTTGCTGAACTGAACACATAAACCATTCTCAAACCAACACAAACATGACGTTAGTGGATTAACTCAATATTAACTGCGAGGAGACGTTTACTTTGAAGACGGGTCGTCGTAGGATGCGACCAGAACCACAGAACCTTTGTCGATCTCCTTCAGGAAGTCAATGAGTGGCTCCACCTCTGCAACACAAACACAAACCGTCTGACACCTGAATGTCAAACTGAGATCACCTGGTCAGATGTGTGTTACTCACCTCCAGAAAACATGTTGAAGGTCCCGGTCTTTATGACGGCTCCGGTTCTACCTGCAGCAGAAAAAAACAACAACAAACAGGTGTGACAACATGTTACTGTGACACAAAAACCACAAAGAAACTCAAAATGATAAAATAACTGACTAAAATACCACAAACACAAAACAACCATGATGATGCACATAACCACCACACCGAGACAGAAAACAACAACAAATACACGCAATATTATCACAAGAAGACAGAACCACCACAAAGAAACACAAAATGAGCACAAAGAGACACACACCAACCACAAAAAGACAAAACCACAACAGTGTAACAGAATACAATATAAAAGAGACAGAAAATGACAACAAAAACACACAAAAACACCACAAAGAATCACAAAATGACCACAGAGACTCACAACTACCAAAAAAGACATAAAACCACCAAAATAAACACAATATGACCACAGAGACTCAAAACCACCACAAAAAGATGAAAAAACCCACAAAAAACCACAAAATTACCACAACGATACTGAAAATGATCGCACAGAGAGAAAACAACAAAAATGTGATGGAAAATGACAACAAAAAGATACAAAACCATCACAAAGAAATACAAAATGGGCATCAAGAGAAACAAAAAAGTACATAAAGACAAAACAAACACAAAGAGACAGAAATGGACAACAAAAAGACATAAAACAACAACAAAGTGATTTAAATTTACCATTAAAATTAAGATCACCACCACAAACAGGCACAAAATGACCACAAATTAATTTTTAAAAAATGAACAAGCACTGCATTTCATTGTCTATTGTTAATTGTGTGAAATATGTTGGTGATTTCAAGACTCACCATTCACTGTAACAAGGTTTATTCCAGCTGCAGCATTGTTCAATACTGTTCCAAGAACCCTGAGACAAGATTAATATTCTGTAAGTGGCCACAGACACACAAAATCACCACAGAGAGACACAAAACCAACAGAGACACGCAAAACGAATAAAATGAAACGCAAAAAAACTAAAAAGAAACAATATAAATACAGAGATAAAAACAACCACAAACAAAAACAAAACGACCACAGAGACACACAGCAGCCACAAAGAGACACAAAGCATAAATAAAGAGGCACAAAACAACTGCAAAAACATACATAACACTACAGAGACAAAAAAAACAACACAGACGTGCAAAATTAATAAAATTAAACAATAAAAAGACTAATAAGACACAATACAACTACAACAAGCACAGACTCAAAACAATCACAAATGAAAACAAAACAACAAAGAGACAAAAAAATACAAAGAGACACAAAACAACAACAAAGAGACAAAAACAACTACAAAGACACACAAAACAACTACAAAGAGACACTAAACAACCACAAAGAGACAAAAAACGACCATACAGACACACACAGGTCTGACTCTCTTACAGCTCATTCTGGATGCAGATCTTTGGACCAAACACGTTGGCGGCTCCGCTCTGGATGAAGAAGCTGTAGTGGTCATCAGGACATTCTCTTTTTATCGTACAGGGCCCGTCTGGAAGGAAGAAACACCCATCAATACCCGATCAATACCCGATCAGGCCCACTCAATCATCCCAAACAGGTGTATTGATCACAAACCTGGAACGTTGACGGCCACCTCAGAGGTCCGACTGAAGCTTTCCAGTAAAGCGAAATTCCAAGCAGCTGGAAGAACGAAGACAGAAGAACAACAGACGGAAATCTGTGAAACTACAGTTTGTAGTTTCCTGGTTCATGTTGGTTACAGAAGAGATCAAGTTTCACATTAAACATCCACAGAAACGACTTCCTGATGGCATCAAAAAAGGGTCTTTTATGTCAAAGTAAAAGCAGATTTCTACAAAGTAATGTCAGTTATGATGCTGCCACCACCGTGCTTCACATCATGATGCTGCCACCACCATGCTTCACATCATGATGCTGCCACCACCATGCTTTACAATGCTGCCACCACCGTGCTTCACATCATGATGCTGCCACCACCGTGCTTCACATCATGATGCTGCCACCACCGTGCCTCACATCATGATGCTGCCACCACCGTGCTTCACATCATGATGCTGCCACCACCGTGCCTCACATCATGATGCTGCCACCACCGTGCTTCACATCATGATGCTGCCTCCACCGTGCTTCACATCATGATGCTGCCACCACCGTGCTTCACACCATGATGCTGCCACCACCGTGCCTCACATCATGATGCTGCCACCACCGTGCTTCACATCATGATGCTGCCAACACCGTGCTTCACATCATGATGCTGCCACCACCGTGCTTCACATCATGATGCTGCCACCACCGTGCCTCACATCATGATGCTGCCACCACCGTGCCTCACATCATGATGCTGCCACCACCGTGCTTCACATCATGATGCTGCCTCCACCGTGCTTCACATCATGATGCTGCCACCACCGTGTTTCACATCATGATGCTGCCACCACCGTGCTTCACATCATGATGCTGCCACCACCGTGCTTCACATCATGATGCTGCCACCACCGTGCTTCACATCATGATGCTGCCACCACCGTGCTTCACATCTTGATGCTGCCACCACCGTGCTTCACATCATGATGCTGCCTCCACCGTGCTTAACATCTTGATGCTGCCACCACCGTGTTTCACATCATGATGCTGCCACCACCGTGCTTCACATCTTGATGCTGCCACCACCGTGCTTCACATCATGATGCTGCCACCACCGTGCCTCACATCATGATGCTGCCACCACCGTGCTTCACATCATGATGCTGCCACCACCGTGCTTCACATCATGATGCTGCCACCACCATGCTTCAAAGTGGAAGTGGAGTGAACAGCCTTTTCAAATCCAGCCACAAATTCTCAGGTGGATTGGACACTTTGCTGCATTCTTTTTACCTTCTACCTTCCTTTATTAGTAAATTCTTGTCTGAAAAAGCCAAACTAAATTCACAGGCACAATCGAAATGTTTTAATTTCTGTAATAATTCTGTGTTAGTCAGGAATGTACACAATGTTCTTCTTTATATGCCCTTAACACTTTGACAACAGTTTTCTACACATGGAATGAAAAGAAATCACAGCTACACCATAATAAATCAGTATTTTGTCCTGTTTCTCTCTCTCTACCGACGAAACCTCCGCTGTGTCTCCACCACTGAAACTTTTACGTTGTTTATTAACTTAACTCTTTTACTTTAGTTTGGTGTTAAGTTTGTTTGTTTCTTGGTGTTACTCCATTAACGTTGCTTCTAGCTACAGCAGCTTTGTAGCGTCTTCTGTTTTGTAAGTTTCTCTGCCTGATGGTTAGATCCAAGTTTAAATATTTCACCTGGCATCAGCCCACCTCCACTGCATTGTTGAGCCTGACATCCAGCTCCACACCCAGGCACTGATATAAGCTTGCCTTCCCTAGAAACCAATGTTTACTGAACAAAGAGCACCGTTGCCATTTGAAAAACGGACTTTCTTATCTCGTCATTTCACTGTTGTAGCAACCAGTAACATAATAACATAATCCTTTCCAATAATGGAATAAATTTGGCCATTTTCAATGTAATAAAGCCAATAATGTAATAACTTGCAAATATGTAATAAATTACTATACTATTGGTTGGTTATTGTGGCCTAGCATTAACAATTCTTTTTAAAAATTCTGTTGAAAATGTAATAACCGCAGCCGATAATGTAATAATGCATAAATAGGACTACATTTCTGGGAAATAAAAATTTTTTTTGCAGTTTTTGTGCAGTTTGCTCATCAAAAAATAGGTGTAGTGGATGGCATAGTCGTCAAATTCATTCATCAAGGATTACGGGTCTAAGAACCAATTTGAGAATTATTTGTTGTACAAAATCTTTATTTAGCATATTGTTTATTTGCTTATATATGTAAATTCATAATTTCATGTCAGTGTCTCTGTTGGATGTTGCATTGTCAAATGAATTTACTGCTTTTTTTTCTCGGAAAATGTTTCATTTAAACCTTTTTCAAACATTTTTCAAGGAAAATAATTCAGTCCTCACATAAAACTGTATGATGCTGCCACCACCGTGTTTCACATCATGATGCTGCTACCACCATGCTTCACATCATGATGCTGCCACCACCATGCTTCACATCATGATGCTGCCACCACCATGCTTCACATCATGATGCTGCCACCACCATTCTTCACATCATGATGCTGCCACCACCGTGCCTCACACCATGATGCTGCCACCACCGTGCTTCACATCGTGATGCTGCCACCACCGTGCTTCACATCATGATGCTGCCACCACCGTGCTTCACATCATGATGCTGCCACCACCGTGCTTCACATCATGATGCTGCCACCACCGTGCTTCACATCATGATGCTGCCACCACCGTGCTTCACATCATGATGCTGCCACCACCGTGCTTCACATCATGATGCTGCCACCACCGTGCTTCACATCATGATGCTGCCACCACCGTGCTTCACATCATGATGCTGCCACCACCGTGCTTCACATCATGATGCTGCCACCACCGTGCTTCACATCATGATGCTGCCACCACCGTGCTTCATATCATGATGCTGCCACCACCGTGCTTCACATCATGATGCTGCCACCACCGTGCTTCACATCATGATGCTGCCACCACCATGCTTCACATCATGATGCTGCCACCACCGTGCTTCACATCATGATGCTGCCACCACCGTGCTTCATATCATGATGCTGCCACCACCGTGCTTCACATCATGATGCTGCCATCACCGTGCTTCACATCATCATGATGCTGCCACCACCATGCTTCACATCATGATGCTGCCACCACCGTGCTTCACATCATGATGCTGCCACCACCGTGCTTCACATCATGATGCTGCCACCACCGTGCTTCACATCATGATGATGCTGCCACCACCGTGCTTCACATCATGATGCTGCCACCACCGTGCTTCACATCATGATGCTGCCACCACCATGCTTTCCATCATGATGCTGCCACCACCGTGTTTCACATCATGATGCTGCCACCACCATGCTTCACATCATGATGCTGCCACCACCGTGCTTCACATCATGATGCTGCCACCACCATGCTTCACATCATGATGCTGCCACCACCGTGCTTCACATCATGATGCTGCCACCACCGTGCTTCATATCATGATGCTGCCACCACCGTGCTTCACATCATGATGCTGCCATCACCGTGCTTCACATCATCATGATGCTGCCACCACCGTGCTTCACATCATGATGCTGCCATCACCGTGCTTCACATCATCATGATGCTGCCACCACCATGCTTCACATCATGATGCTGCCACCACTGTGCTTCACATCATGATGCTGCCACCACCATGCTTCACATCATGATGCTGCCACCACCGTGCTTCACATCATGATGCTGCCACCACTGTGCTTCACATCATGATGCTGCCACCACCATGCTTCATATCATGATGCTGCCACCACCGTGCTTCACATCATGATGCTGCCACCACCGTGCTTCACATCATCATGATGCTGCCACCACCATGCTTCACATCATGATGCTGCCACCACCGTGCTTCAAAGTGGAATCATGAGTGAACAGCCTTTTCAAATTCAGCTAGAACCTTCACCTTGTTGTCTTTAAACCACTATTTGTAGCTTTGGCAGTTTACCGCCAAAAGCTACATTACTGAGAAGAACTTCATAATACTAATGGAACAGTCATCTTATATATAAAAGAAGAAATGCAGTACTATTTATGTATTACTACTTTATCGGCTGCAGGTACTACATTTTCAAAAGATTTTTAAATGCTAGGCCATTAACGTAATAACCAACCAATAACATAATAACTTTTTACATTACTGGCAAAATGTAATGTCTTTATTGGCTCAAAAACTTTATTACATTATTGGCCATTATTAGGATATTGGTTGCTACAATGGTAATTAAGATGTCATGCTTGTTCTTAATGTCTGGTATTACATTAGAATCCTGTTTAAAACACTGTAAACAATGGAAGAAAGCTTAAGTTACGTCAAACTGATTTATTTGTACAACAGTTTGTTAGTGCATATTTGGATTTTATCAAGCATTTATGAGCTTAAAAAAAACATCCACTGAAATTTGCATCTGGATCCTGGATTTAAGCTTCTGAACAGCTTTGGGCATTTTTTTTTTCTTTTTGCTCCTGTCACATATTTTTGTCAAATTCTTGCACCTCAGTGGAAACAGCACAACGATGAAACTCAGGAATGTCTTCTGACACAGTTACAGAGCCATAAAGCACTGCAAAAGTAATTTTATTTTTGCAAAACTGTAAAAAAATTAATCCTGTAATTGTTGCTAACACTGGGGGGAAAAAATGGAGGTTCTTTTAGTGATAGATGTTTACATTTTTCATTTGTTTTCATATTGTCTCAAGCCAAAAAGTTCCTGAATTTCTGTTATGTGTTGCCCCCAGGAGTGCAGAATTTTTTGTTTTTTACAGAATCGGGTGAAAGCAAATGATTTACGTTTGGCGATTTTTGAAGGAAGATAAGTAATTTTGATGAAATCATGATTTTAAGCTTAGATTGTGGTTAGTTTTCTCAGACTGACACTCGCTTTATGCATGATTAGCTGAAGAACTGGCTGAAAATCTGTTGGAACGTTCTGGTTTTACAGTTCCTGGCAACTAAAAGGTGCAATTTTGGAGATTTTCTTCAAAGATAACATCTTCCGGGCTTATCAGACGTGGTTCTTAGACTTACTTTTGAACGGGTTGTTGTAGAACTGCAGAATGAGTGCAAAGAAAATAACCATCGGCACCAACACCACGACACTCTGCAAAACCCCTGAGGGAGACACAAAGACACACAACTACGTCAGAAATGTGTAAACGTCACCAGTGACACCAGTCAGACCAGTTTAAAGTGTCTTCCTCCCGCTGCTATATGATGCAGAAGAATTTAGAAATCGCTGGGCCAAAATCCTGACGTACTCGTCCTGACAGAAGACGACTGGGATAACTCAGCTACCAAACAGGTTCAACTTATAGATGCTCCGTTTGTGGAAAATGTCTCAACAAAATGTATATCAGAGATAAGGCAAATCATAACGTCCTTTGATAATCTGGTTTTCTTCCTCAGGCTGTGAATAAAACAAGATGTTTCACGCGTGTGTGATTATTTTTCCGCATACTTTGGTCTGATAACACAACAGGAACATGTTATAATGGAAAGTGATGAGGAATATTGATCTTTATTATAGTAACAAACACTAGTATTGAAACCAGAGCTACAAACAGACACAAAATGACTACAGCGAGTGATAAAACCAATACACATATATGCAAACAACCACAAAGATAAAGAACAATCACAATTTGATGCAAAACAACAACAAAGAGACACAAAACAACCACAAACAGATGCAAAACAACCACATATACACTCAAAATTACCACACAACGACAAAAAACAAGTAGAAAGAGATGCAAAACAACCACAAAGAGACAAAAAAACACAAAAAGACGTATAAAGAGCACAAATAGATGCAAAACAACCATAAGGGGACACAAAATGACTGCAAAAAATGCAAAACGACCGCAAAAAGACGCATAATGAGCACAAATAGACACAATGCAATCACAAAGAGACACTTAATAACCACAAATAGATGCAAAACAACCATAAAGAGACACAATGACTGTGGTAACTTTACCACGGGAAAGAAAGCACGCGACACATTGCTCACGTTTTATCGGTGTTTTATCTAGAACCTACTCGATAACAAAAAGTCCATGCGGACGTATGCACAATACATGTTACAGGGCAGAGGTCTTCATGAACAACTAGAGCAGACAACCACCAGAGGTCACTTTCTTCATATGTCACTCTGGCTTCACACTGCCGCCTTGTGGATACACCCCTACATTACATGTATGACCATCTCAACACATCTTAACGTTTTTCACATTACAACAGTGACTACAAAAGAAAAACAAGCATACAGAGTTTGTCTCCTTGGGGTCATTTTGTGTCACTTTGTGGTTGTTTTGTATGTATTTGTGGTTGTTTTGTGTCTCTTTGTGGCTGTTTAGTGTCTATTTATGGTTGTTTTGTGTCTCTTTGTGGTTGTTTTGTGTCTGTTTGTGGTTGTTTTGTGTCTATTTATAGTTGTTCTGTGTCTCTTTGTGGTTGTTTTGTGTCTGTTTGTGGTTGTTTTGTGTCTCTTTGTGGTTGTTTTGTGTGTCTGTGGTTGTTCTGTGTCTCTTTGTGGTTGTTTTGTGTCTGTTTGTGGTTGTTTTGTGTCTGTTTGTGGTTGTTTTGTGTCTCTGTGGTTGTTTTTAAATCTCTTTGTAGTGAGTAGGAGGTGGCCGCAGTGATAAAGACTTACGTCTGTTGATGCTCCGTCGGATAATCATTTTGGGTTTTCCTGTTCAAACAAACATACCAAAAAAAAGCAAATTAGAAGAAAGAAAAACAGGAAGAACGTCACTTTCACTGAGTATCCTTTATATGTTTTATTCACAATAATCATTCTGTCTGGAAAATGTCAGTAGATAAAAATCCTCCAGTGTCCAAATAAATCCATGAATCATAAATTAAAACACAGAGAAAAACATAAAACACAGCGGCTTCAACCTGTAGATGTTATTTCTCTTAACTTCTTGATAATTTGGAAATATTTTCCTTTAAATTTTTTTTTTTTACATTTTTGCTGCATTTTGACTTTTTTAAACTTCTATAAGCAATTAAAAGAAAATAAAGAATATAAATTTAACATAATAACATATATAAAATAAATATAAAAATCTGCCAGTTAGCTTCCCAATCACTCATTCTAACCATAAGCTTTCAGAAAATATTAAATCACCACAGTTTTGCAGATCCTAAAGTCACATATTTTAATATTTTGTTTGGTTTTTTGGAGCAGCAAAATCCAAAAACCTCCGTTCATGGTAATAGAAGCAAAAGAAGAAGAAAAAAAATCAATTATTAGATTTTGACTTAAGAATTGACTGAAAAATACCAAAACATTGAAAAATAATTCTAAAAATCTTCAGTTTATGAAATAAAATGCATAAAAACAGCAAATCCTCACAAATGAGAAGCTGTAAGCGTTTCAGAAAACTTCACAAATGATTAATAAAATAGAAATATTTTACTAAATATTTCCTGCAAATGCAGAGAAACGGTGCATTCAGAGTCCTGCATTAAAGGTTGGAAAGGAAAAAGCTTGCGTTAAAATGTCAAAATTTGTCTTATTAACAATCTAAAACACAAAAATATTCAGTTTAGTGTTATATAAGAAATGTAAGAACGTATAGAAAAGCAGCAAACACATGAAGCTGGAACCAGTTAGAGAACGACTCCTGGTTATTATATAAATTATGTAACTGACTCATTACATCAGTTTATGGAACAACATGAGTTTAATACCATGTAAGACAAAATACATCTATTAATTAATCTGAACTGTTTAAGCTCTTGTAAAGCTAGAAACAGGCTGCGTTCAGAGGCTCTGATAAAATATTGAGAAATAAACTAAATCACTATTTAGTTTTGCCTGATTAATGACGTAAAACATAAAGAAATGAGTTTAATGTCATGTAATAAAACGTGTGAGAAACTGAAACCAACTCATCAATAATAATATTAAAATAACTGACTATTTTTTTCAGCTTCCATGAAAGTAGGAAAACTGTGCATTCAGAGTCTCTGATAAAGCACTGAAAAAAATAAAAATCACACATTTAAACATTTAGTTTCTCCAGATTAACAGTCCAAAACAGGAAAATGTTAAATTTACTGTCATGTAATAAAACCAGGAAAACAACAAAACAAACGCAAGAAGCTGAAAACAGCTCAGAATAATAATAATAATTAATAAAATACTATAATTTGATTAATTATTTCATTGTCTGCAGCAACTCGACATCAGAAAAATGCTTAATTAAATTTTAGAACATAAAATTTGCAGCTTTCTGTAGCTAAAAGCCAAAATATTGAGTCTCCTGTTTAAAAAAGTAAAGAAACGCTGCTTTAGAGTCACCTATAAAATATGAGAAAATCAAAATTACATGTTCAAATGTCTTAAAACACAAAAATAATTCAGTTTACTGTTATTAGAGACACAGAAAATCTGAAAAATTATCACAATTAACTAACTGTTGACGGAGGCTGCTATAAAATACAGTAAAATTGAAAAAAAAAAAACCCCACACATTTAAATATAGATTTTTTTTCTCATTAATGGAGTAAAACACAAAGATATTCAGTTTATAGTCAAGCAAGACAGAAAATCTACAAAACTGACGTGAAAACATTCAATCTCATGTTTAAAAAAGCAGAGAAACGCTGCTTTAGAGTCGCCTTTAAGATGTTATAAAATGAAAATTACATGTTTAAATGTCTCAAAATAGAAAAATATTCAGTTTACTGTCATAAAAGACAGAAAATCTGCAAAACTGACTAAAAATCAGTAAAATCAGAAAGAAGCTGCATTAAGAAGCTCCTTTAAAATATTGGAAAAGACAAAAATTGCACATTTAAATACAGATTTTTTTTCTCTTTAACAGACTAAAACACAAAAATATTCAGTTTATAGTTATGTAAGACACAGACAAGCAGCAAATAAGTGAGAAAATTTGAAATCAGCTCAGAAAACATTAATAAAACCTCATTAAATGACAGCTTTCTGTAGTTAAAAGCGAAAATATTGAGTTTCCTGTTAAAAAAAGTAAAGAAACGCGGCTTCGGAGTCGCCTATAAGATGTTATAAAATGAAAATTACGTTTAAATGTCTCAAAACACAAAAATAATTCAGTTTACTGTTATTAAAGACACAGAAAATCTGAAAAATAATTATAACGGTCTAAAAAACAGCAAAATCAGAGAGAAAATGCATTTAGAGTCTGCTTTAAAATACTCAAAAAGACAAAAATCGCATATTTAAATATATATTTTTTTCTCTTTAACGGACTAAAACACAAAAATATTCAGTTTATAGTTATGTAAGATACAGACAAGCAGCAAATATGTGTGAAAACCTGAAACCAGCTCAGAAAATATTAATAAAATATCATTAACTGACTAATTATTTCAGCTCCCGCAGAAACTCAACAGCAGAAAAACACCAAATAAAGCCTCTAATAAAATAAAATGTGCAGCTTTCTGGAGCTAAAAGTGAAAATATTCAGTCTACTGTCAAATAAAAAGCTGAAAATGTTGGATTTTTTTCCCCTGTAAGCTGACAGAAATAACTCCTGCTGCAGGTTTGTCTTTTTATTTTTCATTTGTAGTTTTACCTGAACAGAGTAAAGAATCCTGTGGACACCTGGAAACACACCTGTGCAGGTAAAACAGGCTGAAGAGACTCACTGACCGGCGCTGAACATTTCCTGATGCTCCCACGAGTTCTCTGACCCCGATGAGTTCCGGAGACGTTCTGGTCCAACAGGACAATCCGGTTCCGCCTCCTGCAGCCGGAGAGCCAATCAGCAGCCAGAGAATCGGGTTCCAGCTAATCAGCAGCCAGAGAATCGGGTTCCAGCCAATCAGCAGCCAGAGAATTGGGTTCCAGCCAATCAGCAGTCGGCAGTAGGTCAGTCCGTCTGATAAAATCACAATGAGAGGTAATTACTCCAGTAAAAGTATACTCTGAATACTCTGGATTTATCTGCTAAAACACATCAATAATACACAACTGCAGTAGTTGCAGAAGTATTACACTGTAAAATATAATAATTAGCCTTCATAACTGAGAAATTTAGACAAAAAACACCAACTTTTAATTAAATTATGCTCAACCAACAAACTACACAGAGTTGGGAGAATTAACTTTTCCTCGACAAATGTTTTTTTTTTTTTTTAAATAATTTAATAACTGGTTGATTATGCATGACAGTACTTGAAACTAGTTGGTCCAACCAGTATTTCCACATTATTCTGAAGGCATTTTTAAAGTGTTATGAACTAAATTACAGTAATTATAAAGACAAGTTTTTAAAGTGAGATTTTATTTTTTTTTAATTGAGTTTTGTAGCTTGGAAAGAGGACAAAAAAATCTGTTTTCATTAAGTTGCTTCAACCTGAATTTAGTGATACATCTATTAAAATGTAAATTTGAGTTTAAATTACACAGAATTTCAAGTTGATGCAACATTTTTACATCAACTAAACCTTTCAAAATAAAGTTTTAAACTTAAATAGTTTATCCAAGAGCAATAAATCAGATGTTTTTTATTTATCTTGCAACTTGCATTTACTGAAGTGGTGGAACTAAGTTGCTTCAAATAATTTTAAGAGTGAGAATACAGCAAAGTAAAAATATTCTATTAAAAGTAAAAGCCCCGCATTGTAAAAAAAAATACATAAAATAAACATTTTTGTTGCATTTTTCTGTATCTTAATTATATCTTTAATGAAATTTTGTCACTGATTGTTTGCTACGTATCACAAATATTCTGCTTTTCCACTAAATAATTATGTATTAGACTGCAATTTTTTGAAAAATATAGTTAGTTTTGTTTTCTAAGAATATATATATATATATATATTACAAATAATATGTAGTAAAATCACAATAAAATCACAGAAAAAATTACTTAGTAAAATTACTTAGTAAAATCACAGTAAAATCACAGAAAAAAAACTTACAAGTTGACTGTAAGAAATTTTTTTAAAAAACTCAGTATCTTACAAATAGCAATCTGTTATTTTACAATGCGTTACCATAAAATTACAGTTTTACTGCATTTAAATCAACAATAACATTGTTATTTTAATGATATTTGTGGTTATTTGAAAGACAAATTATATGTTAATAATTGTAAAATGCTAAATATTTTTTCTTTTGTTAAATCACAGGTAAGAGAAGCTAAAATCACAAAAATATTTTAATTTATATGTTGATTGTAAAAAAAAACTAAAAAAACATAAACATTAGAAATCTGTATTTTTATATTATTATATATGTATTTTATATATATTATTATTTGATATCTGACTGTATAATCCAGATTTCTTCTGCATTGATATCAGCAAAAAAATGTAAAATTTAGTTACTTGAAAGAAACTTAACTAAAAATAATGACCCGTTATTTTCAGATTTTTCCTGCTTTGTTAAATGGCAGATAATGTCTAGTAAAAATCTATTTACGGACTTACTAAAAAAGTATTAATTTAATGGCATAAAGTACAAATTAAAAATCCGTATTTTTACATTTTAGTAATTTGTTCTTTTGCAATGTGTAGCTGTAAAATTACACCGTTTCCCTGTATTTAAATGAGTTAAAAATAGAATTAATTTACAGATGTTTGCTGTTGTTTTGATGTTTGTTTGTTTGTTTTTTTTAACAGTTTTTGCTGCCAGGTTTTCCCTGTTTTCTTTTGAGTTTTACTGGCTTTAATTTCTAAATGCAGCGTGAAGTATAGAAACAGATCCATCACTTGGTTGTGCTTGAACTTGCAGCTTCATCTGAACTTCCTGTAGTTCTTCAGAGATCAGACGTTTCAGACTTTAAGCCTCTAAATCCACCCTGATGACACCTGCAGCAGCTCCAGGGCTGAAGGCATGTCGACGATGATCCTGTCCTGTTTTGCATCTTGTCCACATATTTCTGAATGATCCTGATTTTCCTGTTCGACCTGCAGCCTGATGGTGTGTCTTTTTGTTTCAGGATGACACCAAGCAGCTCAGTGAAGCTCTGATCTGCTGCAGGTCAGAAACTACAACAGCTGCAGCACAAAACACACTATTTTCACTATACAGGCTGTAAAATCAGATTTTTTTTTTTTTTTATCATTTTTATCTATTTGCCTGCATCCATGTCATGTAATTTGCAATTTATGTTAACAATTAGCATTGATGAGCATTTAGCAGCTTATACCAGGAATTCCATCTTTATTTAAACACTGCATTAGCATCTGTTAGCATTTGTTACACAAATCGTATTAACCCTCCTGTTGTCTTCATTTACAGGCACCAAAAAATATTATTTCCTTGTCTGAAAAAAATCCCAAACTTCAGCAAAAAAATTCCCCAAATTTCTGAAAATTTGCAAAACCTTCAGCAAGAAAATTTCAGTAATTCCTTAAAAGTTTCCCTTAAAAAAATCCCTCAAATTTGGCAAGAAAATTCTTGAAAATATTTTTAAAAACTAGTAAAATACAACATCTAGTATATAAATGAACTATTTATTCAGGTGCAGCTGAAACGATTACTCAATTAATTAATGTGTGAATTGACCTAAAATGGATTTTTAGATTCATTTTGAGCACCTTTGATGTTATTTCTCACTATTTTTTAGAATTTTTATGAATGAAAAATGGAGGAAATGATCAGCAGATGAACCCAGATTTTAAATAAATAAAACAATTAGTTTACATTAATCCAATAATAACAATAATCTAATGAGACAATAAACTGTATTATAGTCTAACAGTCACTGGAGGAATTTTTCTGCTTTGAATACAGTATATTTAGCAGGACTTCTACTAGTAATCGAGTACTTTTATTTAGATAATGGTGGAAGAAATATTTACATCCTTTACTAAAGTGAAAGTACTTCATTACAAGTTAAAGTCTAACAATCAAAATGTCACTAAAAGTAAAAGTATCTCAGTATAATCAGGAAAATATACTGTATTCATGGCAGAAAAATGCCTCCTGTACAGGTATAGTACAGTACAGTATATTTTCCTGATTATACTGAGATACTTAACATTTTAAATGCAGGATTTTAACTTAGAATAGAGTACTTTAATTAAAGGACTGAACTATTTTCTCCACCTTTACTGAAGTGAAAGTGCTTGATAAGTTCTTTATTTAAAATGCCACTTAAAGTAAAAGTTTGTCATGATAATCAGAAAAAAATACTGTCTTTTGCCCTTTTATTGTAGTCTAACAGTCACAGAAGGCATTTTTCTACATGGATTACAGTATATTTTCCTGATTAAACAGACATACGTTTACTTTACCCCATTTTAATCATGTTAAACCAGCGTTTGAACCCTTAAAACTTCACCAAAAATGCTCCATATGGTGCAAAACCAAAGATAACACCAAGGACAAGATAGAGGGATGACACATGGCACTGCTAACTGGCTTCATTTAGCAAAATAAAAGGATATTTGATGGGAAAAAAAACAACCTTAGATAGCTCTATCTGCATAAAAATATAGAAATTTGACTCTTCACCTTCCTCTACTCCAGCATCAGGACTGAGTTTAAAAATACTGAAAATATTCAAAAGGAACCCCATTTTAATCATGTTAAACTAAAGTTTGAATCCTTAAAACTTTACCAAAAATGCTCCATATGGTGCAAACCAAAGGTAACACCAAGGACAAGATAGAGGGATGACACATGGCACTGCTAACTGGCTTCATTTAGCAAAATAAAAGGATATTTGATGGGAAAAAAACAACCTTAGATAGCTCTATCTGCATAAAAATATAGAAATTTGACTCTTCACCTTCCTCTACTCCAGCATCAGGACTGACTCCAGCTTTAAGGCTGAGTCCAGCATCAGGACCGAGTTTAAAAATACTGAAAATATTCAAAAGGAACCCCATTTTAATCATGTTAAACTAAAGTTTGAATCCTTAAAACTTTACCAAAAATGCTCCATATGGTGCAAACCAAAGGTAACACCAAGGACAAGACAGAGGGATGATGCTCTTCACTTTTAGGCTTCTTTTCTTTGCACTATTCTGTGTTTGTGTTCCATTTAAATCAAATACTTAATGGAAATAAATTAAATTTGCTAAATAAAATGGATATTTAATGAAAAAAACAACCTAAGATACGTATACCTGCATAAAAATAGACAAATTTGACTCTTATAGTCCTCAAATCCAGCATCAGGACCGACTCCAGCATCAGCAAAAGCACAAAACATCCATAAAAGAGAAGAAAATTGTTCTTACCTTTTAAATTCTGCTGATGTGTTCGATGTTTCTGCTGTAACTAAAAACTCAGGAAACAATAACATAAAAACAGGAAGTGGACTTTTTCTGCTCGTGTTATCAAACCGTTTTCAGGACTGAACTTTAATCCTCGACTGCATCTTTTTTTTCCACGTCAGACAAACAGCACAGAGACAGAAACAAAAGGCAACTTTACACGAGTGTAAAAAACATTCAGGTGTTTTTTTAAAGTGACTGAGAGAAAAATAAAAAAATAAAAAACGCTGCAAAGCTTCACCGTCTGCTCACCTCAAACATTTAGAGTCACAGTAAAACATCTGATTTTACTGAAAATAAAAACCAAAAAATCCATTTTTCCTTTTAAACATAAAAAAAATTACAGCCAAAATACAAAATTGTTCATTTTTGTGCATTTTTTATCTTCTAAATTGTTTATTTAATTTCTATGTTTACTATAAGGCAATTTCAGAGACATTTTATATAAGGGTTCTGTATTCTGCTTGAAATTCTGTTTCAAGTTGATTTTTTTATTTTAAATGAATCTAAACTGACTTCCAGTTGCTCTTGTTTTAATGTTTACTTGTTTTGTTTTTTAAATGCTCTAATTAATATTTTTTAAATTTTATTTTGTAATATTGTTATCTAGCCGACATACAAACTGAACAAAAAGATGTTTGTATGTATATTTTTCTCATATTTAAGTAGATTTGCAGTTTTATTTACACTCTTTTAGGAAAGTTCTACATGAGGAAAGTTCAAATTATCATTATTATGGCTTCTGTATTTTGTTTAAATCTTTTAAATGTTGCGACAGACACATTATTTTTTATCTTTTTGGGAAATTCAGGCTTTTAATTTCATCTTATTTGACTTCTAGCTGATGTTTTTGAATTTTAAATGCTCTAATTAACATGTTTTAACTTTTTTTTTTACTAATTTTTCCTGTCAATAATGTAATATAAACTTTTATTTTCTTATTCTTTTCTGTAGTAAATGAGACCTACATACATTTATTCTGCGTTTAAAAGAACATGAATTAAAATGGAAACAGTTCGGTCTGATATCAAACTGGTGTTTCACAGGTGGATTTTTTTTATGCTGTAAATTATTTTCTGGAATATTCGATTATTTTTTTTGTCTCTAAAATGTAAGAAAATGGTGAAAATCAATCAAAAATTTAACATATTCAGTTTATCATCATAGAGGAGAAAGAAATGAAAATATTCACATTTAAGAAGCTGAAATTAAAGACTTTAGATGTTTTTTTTTTTTTTTTTTTTTAAATAAAAATGTACTCAAACTGTTTTATCTATTATCAAAACATAACTTGGTGATTGATTTTTTCGTTTTTAGTGTCATGATTGTATTCAGAAGCTCAGTTTTAGAAGTTTTTCTGTGACTCCAACGCAACATTTACACACAACGAGAAGAACTGAAGCCGACTTTAAATTAAAAATATGACATAAATAAATACAAAGAAGGAAGTTGTCTGTTCGGGCGTCTGTTGGGTGGATTTCAGAGCGTTTATTGATGAGTTGGAACCTTCTGCGAGGAGGTCGTCGGTCCAGAGTGGTTCGTCCTGGTTGTTTAGTCTACATGCAGGGTGGTTAACTGGGAACACTGGTGTGAACCTCCAGACACCAGTAAGAAACTCCTCGTCTGGACTCAGACGTCTGAACGGGCCGAGCTGCACAATCAGAACAGTTTTTATCGACAAACTCTACGGGATCCTCGAGTTTGTGGGTGTCTGTTGGCAATTTTTAGTGTTTTCTTGGTTATTTGTTGCGTGATTTTCCAACACAGGCAGAGAAAGGGGCATAAAAGTTGTTGTGAGTTAAAAAAACCTGCACATGTACCATAATATATACTCTTAAAACGCTCCTGAGCTGCAGGTTTCAGGCAGACAAACTGTGCGTACGAGACTTCTAGGTTCAATAACAGTAAATAAAAATAAAATCTAACATGAGCGTCGATAGCTTCATGGTGTTTTCACCCTGGATTCCTCCTGTCCGGCTGCTCAGACCCTCTGAAAACTGTGTTTAATCTGTCTGCTACCAGCTGATCCAGGATCTGAGAGGTTTACTACGAAGCAAGACGGACAAATTCAGACTTTCTGGCCTAAGATGCCTCTACCAATAGGCAAATTTGACTCTATAGTCCTCAAATCAAGCATCAGGACCAAGTAAAAATACTGCAAGTAATTAAAACAACCCAATTTTAATCATGTTAAACCAACGTTTGACCCTTAAAACTTCACCAAAATTGGTCAGTTTGGTGCAAACCAAAGGTGACATCAAGGACAAGATAGAGGAATGATGCTCCTCATTTTTAAGCTTCTTTTCTTTGCACTATTCTGTTCCTGTTCCATTTAAATCAAATGTTTAATGGGAAAACAATCCTAAACTTGCTAAATAAAATGGATCTTTGCTGAAAAAAAAATGTTTTTTTACTGTGTGCTACCAGTTGATCCAGGATCTGAGAGGTTCACAACGAAGCAAGTTTGACAAATCCAGACTTTTTTGTGTTAACTGGATAAAGAAAAGCTAAAAATCCAGTCAGAGATGATGGCGGTTCCTGACTCTCTTTGTTAACAAGAGATTCATCTTTTAGACTCTTTAGTGCAGGTTAACATAAAAGGAAGTGTCATGTGATTCTTCTTCTGCACAAAATGAAGCAACAACATGTTAGACAAGAGGAACACTAACTAAATCCATGTAGGTTCCTGCAGCAGCACGACAATAACTTTCAGCTCAACAGGTTTGCAGATAAAACTGAAGCGATCAGAGCATCATCAGGGAACAAACTGGTCAAAGGGAGTCGCTTCTTACAGCTGATTTAAAACTTAAACTCTGAACAGAACCTGACCTGGGGGATGCAGCATCAGTTACCATGGTGATCTAGCAGGTTTAAACAGAGTCACCATCATGAAACTGAAAACTTCAGAGTCTAAATATCTGATATGTAATTAATCTTGCTTCGTAGTACAGACCTCAGATCTGAAAGGAACCATTAAAGTGACTTAAAATTAATGTGATGAATTGATAGTTTTCTTTTTTTGAGGAGAATCTTGAACTGGAGATGTGTTCTTCCTCTCAGAGTTGAATCATGAGCAGAAAACCGAAGGAAAAAGGCGGAAAGTGTAAAGATGCGACTCAGGCCGTCGTGTAAACAAAAAGCTTTTCTGTCATTAAACGTAACGTTAAACCTCTCGACTGTTGAGTTGTGCAGCTCTTCTGTTCAGACGTCGACCCCCCTGGAGGTGCACATGTCCAGGACCAGCCCCCCAGCGAGCTCAGTCCTTCACCAGCTCCGTGTGGAAGACCAGCAGCTGCAGCATCTGGATCCAGAGGTGCAGCAGGTCCATCCAGGACCAACAGGAGTTCTGTACAGGGACGCTCCACGCCCCCCCAGAGCCTACATGAGGGTGTTGAGGTGTCCAGAGTGCCCCACAGAGTTCAGCATCAGGGCTCTCTGGTCCAGAACCTCCCTCTCCCGGCCCAGCACCGCCCTCTCCTGCTCCACCATGGCCCGGTCCCGCTCCACCGCCGCCCTCTCCCGGTCCAGCCACAGCCGCTCGGCCTGCACCGCCGCCCGGTCCCTCTCCACCGCCGCCCGGTCCCTCTCCACCATCTCCCTCTCCCGCTCCAGCGCCGCCCTCTCCCTCTCCACCATCTCCCACTCCCGCTCCAGCCCGCCCAGCGGCCCGTCGCAGGCCTCCGGGCCGCGCTGGTTCTGGTCCGCAGCGTCGGCGAACGAGTCCTGTCCGTAGTCCGAGGAGGAGGAGGGGGGAGGAGGAGGAGGGGGTGGCAGGGGGCGGGGCCTGTGTCGGGGGGCAGGGTCGGGGTGCTGGTCGTCGTCCTGGGTGACGGGGGTGAGGAGGGGGGCGCTGCTCGCCAACCGGCCCTCCATGGCTTCGTTCATGAGGTGGAACCACGGCCAGGAGGAGGCGCCGTCCGCTACACTCTCCATCCCAACGGGAGGATACTTCAGGTCCTGAGGAGGAGGAGGAGAGTTCAGCTGCTATTAGAAACACAAAATAGTAAATCAACACAGAAAATATTCATTAAAAGCAGCTTTAATGAGGAGTGGGAGGTGAAAGAAATCTAATAACTAGGGCTGGGACTATAATGTGTTAATTATGATTGAGAGAGCACAGTGCTCCGTCAAGACTCAAGATTTCTCAATTTGTGTATTCAGAAATCACGGCAACAAAGAATCTGGCCATTTAATATACATCAACCCACAGACTACCTAAATAAACAAAAAATTACCTTGCGGGAGCACAGGCATGTGTTGTGCATGTGTGCGTTATGTACAGATACCAAATTGCGTGACTGAAATATGTAGCAGGTCTGGGGAATTGATGCAGGTAACTGACACAGCGTTCACTTGTTGTCATGGTTACGGCGACGCCGTGCCGGCTGCTATATCTTGCAATGGAAAATCCTTAACAAATCCATGGATCAAGACTATAAGCCGCACCATTCTCAAAATCTAATCACTTGGTTCTTGTGTCATTTCTGACCTTCCCTGAAAATTTCATCCAAATCAGTTATTCCATTTTTGAGCAATGTTGCTAACAGACAGACAGATTCACCGACAAACGTACACCGATCGCCAAATAACTCCGCCACGTTCTTTGGTGGAGTAATAACGCATTAAATAAAGTAAGATCTCTTATTTCTGCTACACCAGTAACAGTGATGAACACTCCAGCCCAGTAGGTGGTGGTAATGAACCTAAAGTCCATTTTCCAGCCATGAAGAAGATGTACAGGATGCAGTGAGGATGTTCCTCAATATGCACACTTGTTCGTACTTGCGTTCTCGCAGTACGGACTCCCGAGTACGTACTTGGTATTGAGAAACGGCCTCAGTGAATCAGCGCAGAAACGTTGGACCAACATGGCAGCTCGGTCGCAAACTTTCTCTTTTCTTTATGAAAACTGTTCATCAAAAAGTATTTCTAAAACGCATCTGAGGTAAGAAATAAGCTGCTGAATTTGTCCCGGTTTTGGTTCAACGACGGCTAGTTTAGACGTTTCACAATGCGTCGGACCTCCTTTGCCCACACCTCATTTCCATAAATGAAACTACTTTATGGAAATGAGCCCCGCGCGATGCACCATATGTTTAGCTGCAACAGTCCTGGTACCGGCAAATGGTGTAGCCATCCCATAATAGACCACTTTTCAAGACATTGAAAGTGCTTGAGTTTACAAAAAGTCTTAAAATGCTGAATATAATCGCTATAATTTCACTTTGAGTTTGCAGTAATCTGTGAATGCAGCAGACAGATGAAAAATGCAGATAAATATAAATGAAACAAACATTTTTTATTAAGTTCACGTATATTTCTATTCATCGATTCGGTCGTCAACCAACATTTATTTGAATTGAAAAACTTTGCTTATTGTGTCAACTATTGCTATTTGACAAAAAAAGTGATTAATCACAATTAATTAATTACAAAGCCTCTAAACAATTAGATTAATTTTTTTAATCACGTCCTATGAAACTATGAAACTCTCAAGTTTGAGACATTCAGATGAGTCCGTTTTTCCCAGAAGACGGTAAAAATATTAATAATCTGACAACAGTGACGTCATGTAAATTTAAATATCCAGCAAAATGAGGGATTTAAAAACGGTCTTTACTGAATGGGTCACTCAGTTTTTGGGCTCAACATTGATGCGATATTATAAAGAATAAAGTGAAGGAGGAATGTCAGTGTTTTCCTTGAGACATTACTCTCTTTGAATAGCTGACAATCTGTTTTATTATTTTACTGTTTATTGCTTAATTGTGCATCAAGTATCTGTTTTATACAACTGTTACATTTTGTATGGCTGCTATCTCAGCCAGGTCTCGCTTGTAAGAGATCTCTAATCTCACTGGGACTTCCTGGTTAAATAAAGGTAAATAAATAGTGTATGATTGTTGAAGCTGGTGTTGAACTATAGTTCCGAGTCTACATGAAGCAGTACGTCGGACGTCTACCTTGTATCTCCTCTTCAGATTGTCCCACTTCTTTGCCATCTGGTAGGTGGAAACCTTCCCTTGCAGCCCAAGTTCCTTCAGGATGGCTCTGGATTAAAGTCAGGACAGACGACGTGAACACGGCAGCTTCATCTATACAACTATTAAAGCTTTAAAAGAGGTTTGATTCTTACTTCCAGGCAGCTTTGGCAGCGTTTCTCCTCCCGGTGAACAACGCCTCGTTAGCAGCTCGAAGTTTAATCATCTTCCTGGTGTCCTGATCCGTCACTGTGATGCAAACACAGGTTTTTAAATGCAGAGCAAACTTTTATTACATGTAGACAGCCTGCTGTTCGCTGAAAACAATGTAAACTACTGCTTTAAACTACTGTTTTCAGGGTAGATGAGCTGTTTCTAAACACACATTCCAGTCAAATTTTGCTGCACAACAGATAAAAAAAACAAATAATAGTTCAGACAGACTGTGGAAACTCCCATTTTATGGTTTCATCCTCCACTAGAATTGAAATACCTGTTAAAACAATTATCCAATCACATTTTTACACCTGGTTTAGGTTGAATTTTTCACCGTTTGCCTCCTGTTTTTGGAAATTTTGACCTTGATGAAGATAAAGTTGAAACTTTAGTCTGTTTGCAAGACAAAAAGCTGTTTTTTCTTCTTTTTTACATTCGGAAGGCAAAATAATCTTTGAAAACTCATCATGTGATCAGAATCAGTTCATATATTCAGTAATACTTGGCTGTATCGTGTCTTTTTAGTGTTTTTTGTTTTCGTGGTCATTTTTTTTGGTCTTCGTTCTCATTTTATTTTCTTTTTGTGACTTTTTAAATCTTTTTTTTTGCTGTGGTGGTAGTTTTTCATCTCTAGGTCTTGGAAACTCCCATTTTTGGATTTATTCTCAGTAAGGAAAGTAGCTATTGGCTCTCCTAAAAGTCGCTAGATGTCACCACATGACATCATCACCTAATTTGCATAATCGTTTATTTACATGCAATTGTAATGGATGCTTTAGGGGAGAGGAATAACATTTTGGGAGAGACAAAACGTGAGTAAAAACACCCTAAATATGTTTAGAACTACAAATGAACGGATTCTTGGTTTGTTGTTTTTAAATTTTGCCATTGAAATAAGCCATCATTTCTCAAAATCACTGAAAGTTGAAACTTTAGCCTGTTTGCACAATAAAGTTCCTTTTATTTTTTTTACATTCGGAAGGCAAAACAATCATTGAAAATTCATCGTGTGATCAGAATCAGTTCATACATTCAGTAATACTTGGTTGTATCGTGTCTTTTTACAGTTTTTTGTTTTTGTGGTCGTCGTTTTTGTCTTCATTGTCATTTTATTGACTTTTTTTATCAGTTTTTTTTGGTCTTTGAAACTCCCATTTTATGGTTTCATCCTCCACTAGATCTGAATTACCTGTTAAACCAATTATCCAATCACATTTTCACACCTGGTTTAGGTTGAATTTTTCACCGTTTGCCTCGTGACTTTGGAAATTTTGACCTTAATGAAGGTAAAGCTGAAACTTTAGTCTGTTTGCACAATAAAATGCAGCTTTTTTCTTCTTTTTTACATTTGGAAGGCAAAATAATCTTTGAAAACTCATTGTGTGATCAGAATTATATCATATATTCAGTAATACTTTGTTGTATTGTTTCAATAATAAAACAAAGGTTTATGGACGTAGTGGAAAAGGACATGAAGTCAGTTGGTGTGAGAGAAGAGGATGCAGAGGAATGGGTTGGATGGAAGCAGATGATCAAAAGGAAGAAGAAGATCAGCAAAATAAATGAATAAAGGAAAAAATAAAACTTGTGTTATTGGCCAAAGATTATAGTAAATCTGTGTAGAATTCCAGGTTGTGGGATTCCTCTGAGCTTCAGTCAAAAGAAACTAGTTCTTGAAGACTTTTCACATTCATCCAAGAGGCTTTTTTAACTTTCTTTTCTACTGAGGCTCCCAGGGTTACAATAAACTCTCCCTGGAGATTTTTCTAGCAAACACTGGACAGATGTTGCAGCTGTTGTCTTACTCTTATAGGTGAGGTCAGAGAGCGTCGAACACTCCTCCCCGCTGGCGTCGATGTAGGTGACGTTCCCGTCGGCCTCGGCGTTGTCTCCGCCCACCATGCTCTCCAGCTCCGACACGCTGCCCCTCTCGGCCATCAGACAGTCCCGGTCGGCGGGCGGAGACGAGCCGAACACGCCGTCCTCCTCGTTGGTCCAGACCGGCGTCACCCTGGGAGCTTTCCCCACCAGACGTCCCTCCAGAGCGTCGCTCATCAGCTGGAACCAGGGCCAGGAGGCCGGGTTGGTCTGGCCCTCCATCCCCCTGGGAGGAAACTTCAGGTCCTGGAGGTGCAGCAGAACGATTAGAAGAAGTCAGTGCTGCCCTCCAGAGGCAGAACACAGAAACTACACAAACACAGTTCTCACATTTTTGTATTTAAGAAGCTGTTATCCTGTTTTCTCTCTTGCTTTTTTGCACATATTTTTGTTGTTGCCTGTTTTTTTTAACATGTACAGAACTTCAGTCTGATCTCCAACCGATTTCTTTTTGCTCCTGCTACATTTAGTCACTGTTTGCTCATTTTTCACTGCAATATAAACTCCTGCACCTCTATAGAAACAGAACAAATATGTCTACAAGTCGAGAGAACTCAGAAATGTCTTCTGTGTCGTATGACTCCTTTACAGTTAGTTCTGTGGCTTTTTTAAACAGTTTTTTTCTCTAATAATGGATAAAGTGGCTGTACATACTACAGATATTTAACTATTTCCATTTTTCCAGCCTCTGCATTCTCCATGCTGAATGTATCTTCAACAACTTGCTCCTCTGTTCACTGTTTCTGAGCCATGCTGCATTTATTTTATTGATTCAGTAGGTTTGATTTTCCTCTCTGCTCTGTGGAAACACTGCCTGCAGTTCACCTGAAAGCTCAGATTTTTTTGTCCTGTGAATGTCAGTCACGGCGAAGTTGGTCTTGGCTTTTCAGTTGCACTGAGGAGTGCAGAATATTTTGTTTTTGACGGAATTTACTTGGAACAAATGGTGTATTTTTAGTGATTTTTCAAATGAGATATGAAGAATTAAAATGATTTTGATTAAATATCACAATTTTAAGCAAAAACTGACTGAGAGAAAGGTGAAAGGTTTTTATATTTTCTGGCTGCTAAATAGTGCTCTTTCGGGGATTTTTTTTTTTTTTTTACAAAAGATAACATGTCTTTCAAACCTGTCAGTGGGTTTTATGGTTCAGATGATCAAAGAACTGCTATATAGATAATCTAGATTTTATTTCATTTGACTATTTAACAGCATTTTTTCTACAGATACCTTTAATTTCTGCCCTTTAAATTAAGAGCAAACATAAATTGAAGCTCAAAACCAAACATATGTGCAGCCAAATGTGTCGTTTCATTATTTTATTTGGGCAAACATGCCAGGTTAGATTCTGCATCGAGCTTCCTGTGAGTCAGATCATTCAGGCTGCTGAAGGTTTGTCACCTTGAATTTGGTCTTCAGGTTGTCCCACTTCTTGGCGACCTGGTCTGGTGTGATCTTCCCTGTCAGTCCCATCTCCTTCACGATTCCCCTTTTAGACAAGAAAACACACAAACAGGAGAGTCTCAGTGAAGCACAACTTCCTCACAAACGCCTTAAATATTTTCTGTGTTTGCTGTTTCTCTGCTCAGAGATGTTTCGGTTATTTAACGAAAAAGTGATCACGGTAAAATTGCTTCACGCGGTCTCAAGTGTTTTGAATGGAATCTTTTTTTTACATTGTTCAGAAAACATCTGAATGCTGCTTCACCTCCAGGCCGGCTTGGCGGTGTTCCTCCTCCCTGTAAATAAAGATTCGTTAGCAGCTCGTAGCTCGATCAGTCGCCTCGTGTCGTCTTCTGTCACTGAAATAAGAACAAAAACAAGAGTTCAGCTATCAGAGGAGGCAGACGGGAAAATCAGCTGATTTCTGCTTTTATTTTTGACATTTTAAGCCCATTTTCATGCTAATAATTAATTGCACCTCATAATTTTGACTTAAAACGGTACTCTAGATTTATTATCACGCATACATTTTCTGTTTTAATCAACTGTGGAGGAGGTTTTTGCACATAAACAGCAAAATAAAAGCTAAATTCAGTCACCATTTGTGTCTCATTGTCATGTTGTAATCTTGTTTAACCGTCAAAAGCAGCAAAATATCCTAATTTAGGATTGTCGACATCCGATCTGACTTATGACAAGATAAATAATGCATCAAGTATAAAAATAATACATTTTTCTTAAGTTTGAAGATAAAAAGGGCTAAATTATGTTAAATATCACCATGAAATTTCATCAAATGATAACATAAAATAAGACAATTCTGTTCTGTATCACAAGTTTTCAGTTTTTTTAAGTTAATTTTAAGTTTAAATGTGAAAATGAAGCATTATATATATCTAAATATGCTTTATTTTGCATTAATTTCTAGTATAAAAATAAGAATATTGCCAAAAACCAGCTCCAAAATTCTTGTTTCCTTTTTTTGACATGTTAAAATCAATACAGAGGATTACTGATACCATTTTTTATTGGTCTACAAATCAGAAAATAAAGTCATAATGGATTTTTTTTCATGTTCTGGGGACTAAAAAGTTCAAGAAATCAAGCTATGAGTAAAATATGAGCAAAATCTTCTGTTAAAACCTTCAGAATACAGACAGGAATAAGAGCTGCTGAAGTTATTTCTGGACAAGAGCTGGATTTTAGATCGTTTTAGAGATCTTATACCTGTAATCTACAATTATAATTACAATCTGCAGATGTAAATAGACCAAAAGGAGGTAAAATAAACATCTAAATGTGTATTTTTGATGTTTTTATGCTGAAAGAAGAGTAAGTATGACAGCAAAACAGCCCAAAATTGACCAGTGAATGACAAACTGATGATTTTGTCTGAAAATAAACCCATGGGCCAGTTATTTTATAAGTCTACAAATCAGAAAATAAAGTCATGTTTTGGGACTAAAAACTTCAATAAATCAGGCTATGACTAATATATAAGAAAACCTGTTAAAACCTTCAGAATATAGACATGGATAAAAGTGGAAAGTTTGAAGAATGTAGGAGTTGCTGACGTTTTTCTGGACGAAAGCAGGATTTCAGATCGTTTTTGAGTTATTATACAATTATAATTACAATCTACTGATGTAAATAGACCAAAATGTGGTAAAATAAACATCTGAATGTGTATTTTTGATGTTTTTATTCCTAAAAGAAGACAAGGTATGACAGCAAAATAGCCCAAAACTGAGCAGTGAATGACAAACTGCTGATTTTGTCTGAAAACAAACCCATGTGACGGTGGGTTTCGCGGCGTTTCTTACGTTTGTAGGTGAACTCGGCCATGCGGTGGAGCTCCCCCAGCGCCGTCGACCCGTTCTTCTCCTCGTTGTCCACCAGCAGGTCCATCTCGGACTCCGTCAGGAACTCGGCCATCCCCCCTCGGCTCCGGCGGGCTCGTTTCTTCGGCGTGGACGACAGCGGCTCGCAGTCCTCGTCCTCGTCCTCCACGATGGGCGTGAGGATGGGGGCGGCGCCGGCGAAGCGTCCCTCCATGGCGTCGTTCATGCGGTAGAACCACGGCCACGAGCTGGGGTTGGTCTCCACGCCGCGAGCAGGAAACTTCAGCTCCTGCAGGAGGAGGTTGGAGGAGGAGGAGGAGGAGGTTACCCACAATTCACTGGGACGCCACGGCATCAAGTCATGAACAGACTGTTAGTGGACGTACCTTATATCTCCTCTTCAGGTTGTCCCACTTCTTAGCCAACTGGTCTGTGGTCAGTTTCCCCTGAAGACCCAACTCATACAGAATGGCTCTGCAATAAAAAATAAAAAAGGAGAATTTAAGTTTTATTTAATGTGAATCTGAGTGCAAATCAAACTTGAATCCTCTCCAATGCCCCAATGATTCTCAAAAACTTCATCTATAATCATCTAAAAACGACAGTTATAAATGACCAGTTCTTTGTTATGCAGAAGCTAGAAACACTACAGTTTTTATTATTTAGTATTAATGCAGTCAAATTCATTTTGACACCATGCAGCTCCAACCTGACAAGGAGCTGAGCAGCAGAAGAAAAAAAGTATATCAATTAATATTAAAATAATTTTTTAAAAAATGTTTAAAGTCCTCAAGGATGTAAAAATATTAATGAAATAAAAGAAAAATAAGGGAGAAATATTTTTAAAGGTCCTCAAAGATCTAAAAAGATTCCTGAAACTGTCCAAGTAGCGCTTTAAAAAAAAAAAAAAACAAAACTGAAACACCAATTAAAATTAAAATATTATTTGTCAAATATTAAAAATGTCCTCACAGACTTAAACGTCTGGCAAAAAAATTATATCAAAACAATTTATAGATTTTAAAATATAATAAAAATATGCATTAAGTCTAAACGATACGTGAAAACTAATAAAAAGTCAAAAAACAGAAATTATTATCAACATCTCAGAAAGATAAACTGTTCTATATCTGAAAAACAATTAAAATGTAAAAATAAGAAACAGCCTGAAAAATATTGTTTGCCTCAAAAACATGTATAAATTGCAAGAAGAAAAACTATTTAAAAATGTCCTTAAAGATCTAAAAATATTCACATACTCTAAAACGGTATTTGAAAAATAAAAAAGCTTGAAAATATTAATAAAACCTCAGAAGTGATAAATAACAAGCCAATGCCAAAAATTTTAATTTAAAAATAAAAACAGCCTAAAAAAATCACTTCAAAAAATTAAAAACAAAATCCCTTTAATGGTAAAACATTTAATAATGTTTTTGTCTCAATAAAATACAAATAAAACATCAAAATAGGCGAAAATGTTAAAGTGTAAATAAAATGTCCTAAAATGTCTGATAAATATTGTCAGAAAAAATGAAAGAAAATGTTTAACAAATCTAATAAAATCTGTAGAAAAAGTGTCTAAAAACATGAAAACACTGTCCAGCTGTACAGACTTTTATGGTTGATGTAAAACTCACCTCCAGGCCGGTTTGGCTGAATGTTTCCTCCCAGTGAAGAGAGCTTCGTTTGCAGCTCGAAGTTTGATCATCCTCTCTGTTTCTGGTTCGGTCACTGTTAACAGAATAAACAGTTTAAAAGGTGAAGAGTACAATTTATATTTACATTAAAGGTAAACAGCTGAGATGACTGACTCTCTAGAAAATGAACCAAATCTAATCTTTTAATCTCAGTATTTCATCAAACTCACCTTATTCTACATGTCACGTTTAAAAATTCACCAAAAATAAAACATTTGCTCTAATTAAATTCTGCAAAAAACTAAAAATTCTGCTTTCTTGTGGGAAACCATGAAGCCTTTAGCGACTCGGCTGATGTCAACAGTCATGTGGTAAAAATTCAGGGACTTTTAGGCTGAACTGCAGGATATGATATATATATATACATGTATATGAGCCCTGATCTAAATCCTATTGAACATCTGTGGAAGGAGCTGAAACATGGCGTCTGGAGAAGGAACCTTCAAACCTGAGACAACTGGAGCAGTCTGCTGATGAGGAGTGGACCAGAATACCTGCTGAGAGGTGCAGAAGTCTCACTGACAGTTACACAAATGGTTTGATTGCAGTCATTGCCTCAAAAGGTTGTGCAACAAAATATTAAGTTAAGGGTTCCATAATTTTTGTCCAGGCCTGTTTCATGAGTTTATTTTTTAAAATAATTCTGTTAAACCACAGTTCAAAAGCAATGTCTGATTTTCATTGGTTAATTTTCATAGAATTTTTATTTATTATTACTTTTGTCGGATTCAAATTATTTTTGTGACCATTGTGGGTTTTTCTTTCCTTAACCGAGGGGTACCAACAATTTTGTCCATGTGTGTGTATATATATATATATATATATATATATATATATATATATATATATATATATATATATATATATATACATATATATATATATATATATATATATATATATATATATATATATATATATATATATATATATATATAAATAAAAATAAAAAAATGGTGTCATCATAAATAATGACACCATTTTATTCCAGTACTGAGAACAACACTGGAAAAAAATATTGGTAAAATGTTAGACATGTTGATTTTATTTGTTTTTTTAAATTTTTGTTACATAAAATCAATTAAGCTAAACCGCTGCTATATTGTTGTTTTTTAAAAAACTTATATTACTTTAAAGTGTTTACATTGAATAAAGTGTGATATTTATTCATATACTGTTTTAAATATTTTTCCAGTCCGATGGCAAACAAATGCACTGAAAATTTAATTGAAATCTGCACCAACTAGCATATGTTATGAGTGACAATACAGTGGCTATTTTATTCTATGCTATTCAAGATATTCAATTTTTTTCTCTTTTTTCATGACTTATGGTGCTGTAACTGTGTCATTCTACACACAAGACATTTCTGAGTTTTCTCTACTTCTAGTCGTGGTTGTTCTGTTTCCACAGAGGTGCAGGACTTCATGTTGTAGTGAAAAATGAAAACACAGTGAAGAAAAATCATGTCAGGAGCAACAAAACTCCCCGAAACTGCTGAGTTCAGAGGGTTTAACTCAGTTCACACTGACAGTGGATTTGAAAAAGCTCTCTTAAGTTAAACAGTGGGAAAGTTTACTGTAATAAGTGACACAGAGGTGAGTTTCCTACTTTTGTACGAGCACTCGGACATCCTCCTCCAGCCCATCGGGACGCCCTCGATGGGTGCCGCCTCGGCGTGGACCGTCCCGTCGTCCTCGGCCGTCTCCGCCGTCACCGTGTCCTCCATCTCCGTCTTGATGAGGAACTCCAGGATGTCGGTGTTCTCCTGGGTCTGGCTCGGCTGGCTGTTGGTGCGGTGAGCAGCGTTGGCGGCGTTCTCCGGACTCAGCACCAGGTTGCTGTTGTAGAGGCGGCCCTGCATGGCCTCGTCCATGATGTGGAACCAGGGCCACGACTCCACCACGCCCCCGATGTGGTCCTGACCCTGGTAGGGCTGCTTCAGGTCCTGGAGGAGCAAAACATGCGACACATGAACATGGCGGTTTTTAATCCAACACTACAGGCAAAAACATTGGCAATTTTAGGCTATTTTCCAGACTAGTGAAAGAAAACTTACACAGCATTTTATAGAGTTTTTAGTGAAACAACAACAAAAAAAAGCCTCCGGAAAAGTGAGTCACAGCTTCACTGCAGCACATTACCTTATATTTTGTTCGCAAGTTGTCCCATTTTTTGGCAATCTGGTCGGCAGTGAGCTTCCCTTCGAGGCCAAGACCTTTCAGGATGGTGCTGGGGAAGAAAGATTTCTGAAATGATTCATTATTTCCAAACAGAGTTATTTAAGTCATTTGGGACAAATTTTGTTTTCATAAACTAAAACAATAAACAGCATCATGACGTGAAGCACAGTGGTGGCAGCATCATGATGTGAAGCATGGTGGTGGCAGCATCATGATGTGAAGCATGGTGGTGGCAGCATCATGATGTGAAGCATGGTGGTGGCAGCATCATGATGTGAAGCATAGTGGTGGCAGTATCATGATGTGAAGCATGGTGGTGGCAGCATCATGACGTGAAGCATGGTGGTGGCAGCATCATGATGTGAAGCATGGTGGTGGCAACATCATAATGTGAAGCACGGTGGTGGCAACATCATAATGTGAAGCACGGTGGTGGCAGCATCATGATATGAAGCACGGTGGTGGCAGCATCATGATATGAAGTATGGTGGTGGCAGTATCATGATGTGAAGCATGGTGGTGGCAGCATTATGGTGGTGGCAACATCATAATGTGAAGCACGGTGGTGGCAACATCATAATGTGAAGCACGGTGGTGGCAACATCATAATGTGAAGCACGATGGTGGCAGCATCATGATATGAAGCACGGTGGTGGCAGCATCATGATATGAAGTATGGTGTTTCACATCGTGATGCCATCACCGTGCTTCACGTCATGATGCTGCCACCACCGTGCTTCACATAATTAACTCTATATTTCTTGTTCCACCACAATAATCCAGGCCGACTAGACTGGAAATGAAAATGTGCAGAACTGTTACCCAGAAATCACAGGACAGCAACAGTTCCACATCTGTAATGCAGAGTTAATGTTGTCGTGGAACATTTTGTCACTCTGTTGAGTTGAAGGACATTTAGAAGGACGAGATAATGTTGTCGGCTTGCACCTCCATGTCTAGAGAGTCTGTAGAACTGGATCGTTGTCAGCTGCTACAGAGAAGAAGTGCAGATTCTGGTGTTGTGTTGTTGAAGTGATCGTGGAAAATTAGCAGATTATTCAATACTATTCCAATGCTGCAGTCCCGAGTTCTTAGATTT
The DNA here is from genome assembly GCF_022539595.1 of Amphiprion ocellaris. NCBI lineage: Eukaryota > Metazoa > Chordata > Actinopteri > Pomacentridae > Amphiprion > Amphiprion ocellaris. Next base: position 36,062,519 of record NC_072768.1, read on the forward strand.
TTCTTTTTACCGTCAGAATGCTGTCAGTGAGCTCTACCTGTGGGAGTTTGGGTCATCCCAGACGCCAGGTAACTCCATACGTCACCTGTCCAGAAGAATCAAACTCATCCTGACCATCAGCAGCTGCTTACCTCCAGGCGATCTTGGCAGAGTTCCTCTTCCCTGTGAACAGAGCTTCATTGGAGGCCCTGAACTCAATCAGCCTCTTCACATCCTCCTCCGTCACTGCAGGGGTAGAGGACAGGTGAGTTAAACAGAACAGATGAGTTATACAGGTGTGTTCACATAGGTGTGTTATACAGGTGTGTTCGTACAGGTGAGTTACACAGGTGACTTATAGAAGTCAGTTCATACAGGTGTGATATAGAGGTGAATTATTCAGGTGAGTTATACAGGTGTGTTCATATAGGTGTGTTATACAGGTGTGTTCGTACAGGTGTGTTATACAGGTGAATTATTCAGGTGAGTTATACAGGTATGTTCATACATGTGCTTTTTTTACAGGTGTGCTTATATAGGTGTATTATTACAGGTGAATTCATACATGTGTGTTCATACAGGTGTATTCAGGCAAATGTGGTCGTACAGGTGTTTATATACAGGTATGTTCATGCATGTGTGTTCATACAGATGTGTTTGTACATGTAAGTTCATACAAGTGTTTTCCTACAGGTGAATTCCTACAGGTGCGCTTATACGTGTGATATCATACAGGTAAGTTCCTACATGTCTTCGAATAGGTGCATTTGTACACGTGTGCTCGTACAGACGTGTTCATGCAGGTGAAATCATACATGTGTTTATTTAGGTGAAATCGTCCAGGTGAGTTTACACAGGTGTGTTCCTATACAGATGTGCTCATACAGGTATGTTCGTGCTTGTGTGTTCATACATATGTTTTTTAGACAGGTGAGTTGATACAGGTGTTTTATTACACGTGTTTTCTATACAGGTGAGCTCCATCACATGCAGCCCTGCTCTGCTCAGGTACTCACTCTTGTAGGAGTTCTCCGGGAACTGAGGCAGCGGGTTGAGGGCGGGAGGCTCCATGTCGATCATGAAGAGGGAGGACGGAGACCGGGAGACCGGGAGACCGGGAGGGAGGGAGGCGGAGTGCTGGTGTTCGGGCCCGGTGTTAGCTTCATCCGCTGCCGTGTTACCGGCTGTGTCCGTCCTACCGGAGCCCTCCTCCGTGCATGCTGCGGGGCGGTCCGGGGGCAGACTAACCGTGGCTGTGAGCGGGCGGCGGGTATCGGTCTCCTCCGAGGCTAACTCCCGGTAAAGCGTTAAAAGAAGCAGGCAGCTAGCTAGCTCAGGAAGCTAACCTCGAACAACAAACCGACACCGGACCGGGCTTCCCGCCGCACAGCAACACCGGTGGCCGTTAGCTCCGGCTGACTCCCACACCGGCCGCCTGACGGTGCTTCATGTCATCGCCGGTGAGGAGCACAAACGTGTAAATAAAGCCGTTACCGTTAACGGAGCTAGCTGCATTCCGTCCGCTCTGCTCCGAGAGGAGGGAGCGCTCGATAACTCCACCCAGGACGGTCGGCCGCCACGTGACGCTCAACTGATGTGGGCGGGGTTGGACGTAAACATACACAGTCCAGTGTTTTGATTTTAAATTTTTCATTTTCACGTTTAATTCAACAACAGCAATAAAAAAAAACTTTATAGACTAAATCAAACTCAACAGAATTATTTATAGAATTTATTAATATGTAAATATGATCTATTATATCTTTTTTCTATTTTATACAATAAATTTATAATATTAGTGTAATTTTTATTGGGGAAAGAAAGATTCGGTAATTAAATAAAACAGCTGGTCAGAACAAATCAAGACCAACGAATCGTACAATCAACTCCCAAATATGTTACCATAGAAACAGATGGACTTATGTGTCACCGTGGAAACATATGAACCTGTATGTTACTGGAGCAGGTAAACCGGTGTGCTGCCATGGGGGCAGATAAACTTGTGTGTCACTATAAAAACAGATAAATCTGTATGTTACCATGGAAACAGATGAGCCTGTATGTTACTAGGGAAACAGGTGAACCTGTGTGTCAACCTCAAAACAGATGAACTTGGGTGTTAACAAAGAAACAGGTAAACTTGTGTCACCATAGAAACAGGAGAACCTGTGTGTTGCTATGGCAACAGATGAACCTATGTGTCATCATAGAAACAGATGAATCTTCATGTCACCATGGAAACAGATGTGCGTGGATGATAGCATGGAAACAGGCAAACCTGTGTGTCAGCATCAAAACAGATACACCTGTAGTACCACAGATACAGGTGAGCCTGTGTGTCACCATAGAAACAGACAAACCTTTGTCACCATAGAAACAAGTGATCTTTTGTGTTGCCATGGAAATAGATTCACTTATGTATCACCATAAAATCAGATGAATCTGTATGTTCCCATGGAAACAGATGAACCAGTGCATCACCCTGGAAACAGATGAGACTGTGTGTTACCATAGAAACCGGTGATCCTTTGTGTCACCATAGAAACAGGGGATCCTTTGTGTCACTATAGAAACAAGTGATCTTTTGTGTTGCCATGGAAATAGATTCACTTATGTGTCACCCTGGAAACAGATGTGACAGTGTGTTACCATAGAAACAGATGAAGTTCCAAATATCACCAACATATAAGCTGATTACTTATGAATTTCTTATTTTCTATTAAATTTGATTAGGACTTATATTGTACTAATCCTTACGATTATTCTAACTTCATTTTTGTTTATGTTGTCTTGTTTGTTTACTTTCTGCACCACAGTGTCTGCTTCCCTGCTGCATCATAACAATGGAGGAACAGTAATAAGTCTGTCAATAAATAATGTGACTGATTGCTGATAGAGTGAAAATGGGAGGATACAGAAACCTGCCAGTAAATCCATGAACCCTGACCAATCAATTTAAAGCTACGTCACCACATTACTGTCAAACCATGAGGTCATTTAACAGGTTGGCTGCATTTATTTTATTAATGACACTACATGAAATGTCACTTTATTCAAATACTGTTGATCAAAATGATACAAACTCTTATTTTTAGTGAATAATTAACTTCTTGTTTGTTTCTGATGTTTCCCAGTGTGTTTGGAGGTGAACGCTCCTGTTCTGCCCCCTGCAGGCAGCAGGAAGCCTCTGCAGGATGAACCTGCTCTGCATCCTGCAGCATCAAGTTCAACACAATCACACAACACAGCAGCAGAATTTCAAAAATCAAAGTCTTCTCAGAAATCACGCTGCCAGATGTCACGTAGACATTTTCATGATTTTTTTTCTCTCTTTAGATCAAATCTCCCTTTTGTATCTGCTTTGAATCACACAATGATTGTTTAACTAACCCTAAATTTATGGTCAAACTTTCTGAGTAATTGTTAAAGCAAAAACAAAAACAAACAATAAATATAAACATTGCGAAATGAAATCACAAAAAATACAGAAAACAACAGAGACAAGGAAAGAAAGAAAATGCAGACAAAGACATAAATTAAGGGAAAAAATGTCAAAAAGATTTTTAAAAATCCCATTAAGAAAAAACAAGCAAAAAGACAGACAAACCAACAAACAAAAAACGACTGTGAATTGACAAAAAATATTGCAGCGAGACAAATAATGGCCACAAAAAAACAGACACAAAATTATCACAAAAAGAAAATAAAACAAGGAAAGATTGTTTTTTAAATGGCAATGTACAGAAAAAAGACAAAGAAAGAAAAACAAAACTACGACAAAAATAGAAAAAATAATTTTAAAAAATGATCACAACAAGAACAAACGACCAGATAAACAAAAATTATCTAATTATTATATAATTATTTAAATATATGAATAACTGTGTCAGATCATTGTTACTATATTGTTATGGTTTGCTTGTTTTCTTTAAAAAATGTGCTGTAAACGATTATTTTTGAGCTTTATATGTGATTAAAAAATAAATGTTATTAACATAGTTCACATTTTGACAATCTAATAAACCTGAAAAACAAATATCACAGCGTAAACAATAAATAATTCATGTTTAAACCTAAATAATTCACATAATTCTCAGACAGCGCAGCAGAAGTGTGTTTTATTCTGACGGTCATGACCGGAAATGCAGCCTTACATCCGGTTTAAACTTGACGCAGCCGCCGGTTGTGTTTCTGTCCTGATGGATGAACGATGCTTCGACACAAACAATCATCTCGGTAACAAAACATCGTCCTGAGGTTATCAGAGCAGCTGCTGGTACCTGCGCAGGTAACATCACGTGATCATTTGTTATTGTTTATTATTATTTACACGTTTATCAGGACCACAGACCGACGTTTGTTTGTTGTTTTGTTGATTCGCTGATCAGCTAATGGACATTCAGATGTAACTGTGTGTCAATATAATGTAAATTTACAGTCTGTGTGACTGATCACTGAGAAAACTGACATATTTACACATTTTATTTAAATTTAAAGCATTTTTCTAAGAATTCTCTTGTCATTTCCGGGATTTTTCCGGTATTATTTGGTTTAAATGTAGTCTATATGGGCTCTACGTGTAAAACACAGGACATGAGAAGGTTGAGTTATTGATCATTAGGATAAATGTGGAATCACAGATCTCCTGTCATGGAATAATTCAGCTCTTATAACTACATCTAATGACTGGTTTATATCCTGTTGATATTTTCTCTGTCATATTTTATACATTTTATCATTTTATTTTATTCTGTCTTCACTTTATACCCTAATATTCTGTGTTGTCTTATTGTTTACCCCTTTACTGAATATCAGTGCTGCTGTAACAACTTAATTTATAATAAAGTTATAAAAGTTTAAGTATCTATTAAATTATATCAGATTTAATAGACAGAAAGAATGTGAAGATAAAAATTTGATGATAAAGAGACAAAAAACCACCACAGAGGCAAAAAATGTCACAAATGACCAAAAAATAGCACCAAAGATGAAAAACAACCACAAAAAAATGCAAAAAAAAACCCAACAGAAGCTACAAATAAACAAGAAAGACCTTGAAAAGACAGAAAAATGCCACAAAAGACCAAAAAAAATCACAAAAACTGCAACAAAAATGAAATAAATGATGACAGAGGTTAAAAATAACTACAAAGTACCAAAGAAAGGATGACACAGAGACACAATGCAGGCTTTGTGTTGGTGTAAATGTGTATTTTGTGTGTGTGTGCAGCATCATGTTGGCCAGGAAGGGCCTCCTGCCGGACGGCTTCCTGCTGACCCGTCTGGCCGAGGACCAGAACCAGCCCAACCGGAGCCGGAGCCGCTCGCAGAGAGCTCGCTTCATCACCAAGACGGGATCCTGCAACGTGGCCCACAAGAACATCAGGGAGCAGGTGGAGCAAAAGAACCTTCAGACGGTCCAGATGTCAGAGTTCTGACCAGATGTTTGGTTGAGTTCAATCATCTAATGCTGTAATCTGTCAACTTTTGCCTGGATTTAGTCTTTTTCTTCATATAAATACATCCTTTTACCACAAATTGATGCAAAAAAACAACAAATTGGTGCATAAAGATTCACCAGAAAGCAGAAAATGAACTGTTTGATGTTCAAAATTTTCCACAATATTCAAATTAAAGTTTTACCCAGGTTATATACACTGCCTATCTAAAAAAAATAAAAAGTCACACACTCTAATATTTTGTTGGTCCGCCTTTAGCATTGAGTACAGCATGCATTCACCGTGGCATCGTTTCAATAAGCTTCTGCAATGTCACAGCATTTATTTCTGTCCAGAGTTGGATTAATTTTCTACCAAGATCTCATACTGATGATGGGAGAGTCGGACAAAGTCTTCTCCAGAACATCCCAAAGATTCTCAGTGGGGCTGAGGTCTGAACTCTGTGGAGGTCAATCCATGTGTGAAAATGAAGTCTCATGCTCCCAAGGCAAAAAAAAAAACAAAAAAAACAAAAAGGCAAAGAAAATCAGCACAAAAAGACAAAGATATTTTTAAAAAGACAGAAAGTCACCATAAAAGGCCAAAAAATTAACAAAAGGGCCAAAAAAACACCACAAAAAGGGGAAAAAAATAACAAAAACACAAAACATCACCACATAAAAGGGAAAAATATTGAACAAAAGGCAAAAAATCATAACAAAAAGGCAAAAAAAAATTTTAAAAGACAAAATCACCACAAAAGGCAAAAAAAAACCCAAACAGGCAAAAAAAACACCACAAAAAGGGTAAAATATAACAAAAACACAAAAAATCACCACAAAAAGGGGAAAAAATATAAAATGGCAAAAATGTTTAACAAAAACACAAAAAATCACCACAAAAAGGCAAAAATATTTAACAAAAGGCAAAAAAAATCACCACAAGAAGTCAACAAAGAGATGAAAATCACATAAGAGACAAAAACACCAGAAGCCAAAAATTGCCACAGAGGCAAAACAACAACAAAAAAAACACCTGCAAAGACCAAAAATTGCCACAATTTTTACAAAAAAAATTACCATAAAATGGAAAAAATCTTGCAAAGATCATAAAGTTAAGAAGAGGGACACAAAAATGACCAATTATTATCACAATAATTTTCTTGATTTAGCACTTCTTTTTAAAAAATGTTGAAATAATTTTTTTACTTTCATGTCTTGTCTGACCACACAGACCCCATGTGGAGGTTTTGGTTGAGAAATGACCATTAATCTAAATATATTCATTGATATGTTGCAACAACGTCCACATAGAATCCATTTAAATATTGTCGGGGATCATTAAATCCTCCTGATGCTGTTTTAATTTATTGGACTGAGGTGTAAAAACTCATAAAAACCAGTTTTAGAAGATGAGAATCTGTCTTTTTGTTCCAGGGTCGCTTCCTGCAGGACGTCTTCACCACCATGGTGGACCTGAAGTGGCAGCACTCCCTCCTCATCTTCACCTCGGCCTTCCTCTGCTCCTGGATGCTCTTCGCTATGATCTGGTGGCTGGTGGCCTTCGCTCACGGAGATCTGGAGCCTCGAGACCCCAGCGGAGGGCCGGGCCCCGTCCCCTGTGTCACCGCCATCCACTCCTTCACCTCGGCCTTCCTCTTCTCCATCGAGGTCCAGGTGAGTCCAGCCGACCAGATCTTTCTGCTTCAGTTCACCTGAACATCTACAATTTGACCGATTTATTTTAAAGCGGTGAACATTGATGGAGTTGACAAAAATCTGGACTCAGACGTAACTTTAGTTTTTGAGTTAAAGAGTCTTAAAGAAGGTGGGGTCATGTCTAATTTTGCTGAGCATGGTGGTGGCAGTATCATGCTGTGGATCAATGTTTGAAGTGCCATAACTTGAGAAATAATGTAGCTAAAATCCTGAAACGTTGCAGGTCCATTGATATGTACATCTGGTCTTCAGTGGTACAATCCAGCTTTGATAGAATTATACAAACCAGTTATATGGTGGTGCAAATGTGGTCCAAAAATCTCAGTGTTTCTTTCTACCCGATATACCATAAAATCTTTATTTTTCACCCTAAGAGACTGAATTTTTCCCCTGTGATTGGCACGAATAGGAGCTGTGAAAATGTAGAGTATTGTACGTTCGTCAGTCATTGGGCAAATCCATCTATATGGTAGCAACATTGGCATCAATATTTAATAAAGAGGCAGTGAACTAGGAAACCAATTTTCCACCAATAATTGGTCATGAATTACTTTAAAACAGTGCTGACATCAGTACAACACGTATTATTGCTTCTAACTTTCCCAACACAGTGTTTCTATGTGAGTCTTTGCTAACAAGGTTATGGTAAATTTGACCAGATCTCGATAAAGAAATTAAAAACAAGCATGTAGTAGTATGGTGCCACTTTTCGTAAAATTATTTGAAGCACAATGAGTCGGAAAACCATGATTTTTCTTTCAACTAGGGCTGGACCCAAATGTCCAAATATCCGTTCGTGACGGTGGTATCCGGATATTAATTTTGAGAATATTCGCTTCGTTCCTCTGTCCCCCTTTTTCAGACTTTTTAACTCAAAAACTAATGTTACCTATGAGCCCAGATTTTACACCTGGTCAACTCAATCAATATTCAACACTTTAAAAAAATCTGACAAATCTGAAACGGTCAGGCTTGTTGTTTTTAAATTTGGTGAACTGAGGACTGACTCTAAGCGTCCCGTCGTCTGCAGGTGACCATCGGGTTCGGCGGCCGGATGGTGACGGAGGAGTGTCCTCTGGCCATCACGGTGCTGATCATCCAGAACATCCTGGGTCTGATCATCAACGCCGTCATGCTCGGCTGCGTCTTCATGAAAACAGCTCAGGCCAACCGCAGAGCCGAGACGCTCATCTTCTCCAGAAACGCCGTCATCGCGCCCAGAAACGGCCGGCCCACCTTCATGTTCAGAGTCGGAGACCTGAGGAAGAGTATGATCATTTCTGCCACCGTCCAGCTGCAGGTGACGACGCTCAGACACACAAAACAGACACACAACGTCCAGCTAAAGTCAGTGTGAGTCTGCTGCAGTTCCAGCTGCACTGGAACTTAAACTATAGACTGAAAGCACACGACACAGCTACTGAAAGATACAAAAAGACAGCAAAGAGATGCATAACAACCACAAAAAGACACAAAACTATTCTAAAGAGAAGAAAAGACAACTACAAAAAGATACCAACGACTACAAATAGGTATGAAATATCTACAAAAGTATTACAAAGAAAATAAAAAATGACCACCAAGTGACAAAAAAAAGATGTAAAACAACCACAAAAGACACAAAACTACTACAAAGAGACTTAAAAAAGCCACAAAGAGACGCCAAATTAACACAAAAGACTCAAAGCGACCAAAAATTACACAAAGCGACACAAAATGACTGGCAAAAGAAAAAAAAGGCAGCCAAAATAAACACAAAATGACCACAAAAATAATCTAATGACCACAAATAGACACAAAATGATGAAAAACAGACTCAAAATAACCACAAAAAGACAAATAGAAAATGACCACCCAGAGACACAAACTGATTACAAAGACACCTGAAAACACTACAAAAATAGACCAAAATGACTAGAAAAAGACATAAAACTGCCAAAAATAGACACAAAATGACCACAAAAACAATCTAATGACCACAGAGACGTAAAACAAACACAAAGATATAAAATTACCACAAAAAGACACAGAACGACCAGAGTCAAAATGTGACCAAAAGAAACACAAAACATTTAAAAATAGACACTAAATGACCACAAAGAGACACAAAAAAATGCAAAAAGACATGAAAACACTAGAAAATAGGTCAAAATGACCACAAAACAACTAAAAAGGACCACAAACGACATAAAATGACTAGAAAGAGAAAACTGCCAAAATTAGACACAAAATGACCACAAAAATAATCTAATGACCACAAAGAGGCACAAAATAACCAAAAGTACAGCTAAAATAAACACAAAAAGACATAAAATGACAACAAAAAGAGACAAAACTGCCACAATTAGACACAAATTACCCCAAAGAAACACAAAATTACCACAAAGACAGTTAAAACAACCACAAAAATACACAAAACAAACACAAACCAAAAACGACCACACGTAGACACAAAATGAACGCAAAAACAATCTAATGACCACAAAGAGACACAAAATGACCAAAAATAGAGTTAAAACAACCACAAAAATACATAAAATAAACACAGACTCAGAAGACCACAAAGAGACACAAAACAACCAGAGTCACAACCAATAAAGACACAAAACATTTAAAAATAGACACAAAATGACCTCAAACAGTCACAAATCGATTACAAATAGACACGAAAATACTAGAAAATAGGTCAAAATGACCACAAAAAACAAAAATGACCACAAATGACATAAAATGACTAGAAAAAGACACAAAACTGCCAAAAATAGACACAAAATGACCACAAAGACATGTAAAACAACTACAAGTACACAAAAGAGACTCAAAAATACTACAAAAGAGGCCAAAATGACCACAAAAAGACAGATGATGAAGCTGAACCCGGTTTAATTAAACTGAACTAAACTCTGCCTGGCTAGTTCACGCTGATGTTTGTCCCTGCAGGTGATCCGGCGGACGGTGACGGCGGAGGGCGAGGTCATCCCGGTGTGTCAGCTGGACATCCAGGTGGAGAATCCTCTGAGGAGCAACGGCATCTTCCTGGTGTCTCCTCTGATCATCAGCCACACCATGGAGAGAGGAAGTCCTCTGTACGAGCTGTCGGCCCAGTCGCTGGCCTCCGACGACCTGGAGATCATCGTCATCCTGGAAGGTCAGAAACAGAAACCTGGGTCCTGGAAACCTGGATCCACAGCAGAAAACACTGACAGAACTCTAACTGGCATAGAAATACTCTGTCTAGTGTTTAAAATATGTCTAAAAATGTTTTCTGCTTTATACAATCAGACGTTTGTGGCAGCGCAAGTCTTCGCTCTTCAAGTCAAGTCAGGTTCTTACGAGAATTTACATAAAACTACCAATTTTGGTCAAGTGCAAAGAGGTTGAAATGCATAAATATGTGGTGATTTGAAACTTCCTGTGTGTCTAAGGCTGCCTGAAAAAATATAAAACCACAAAACAACTACAAAGAGACAAAAACTGAGGAAAAAGAGACAAAAGTAGAAGACAGAAAGACAAAAACCTACCATAAAAAGATAGAAATTACCACAAAAATATAAAAAAAAAAAAAAAAAACTACAAACAGATAAAAAAGCCACAAAGAGACAAAAAAAAAGACAGAAAGGAAAAAATGCTGCAACACACAAAAAGCAACCACAAACAGACAACAAATGACAACAAAGAGATAAAAAAAATCACAAATAAAAAAAACTACCACAAAAACACAAAAAAATCCCACAAAAGACCAAAAAAATGACCACAAGAGATGAAAAATGACCACAAAAATGAAGAAATGACAACGTAAAGCCAAGAATTGACAGCAAACATGATGTGAACATGAAATACTACCATGAAAAATAAAAAACAAGAAAACCAGAGAGACAAGAAATGACCACAAAGACACAAAAAACAACCATAAAGACACCAAAAATGATGACACAAATGAAAAATGACCACATAGATTCAAAAGAGACCAAAAAAGGAAAGAAAATATTGAAAAAAAATACAAAAACTACCACAAAAGTGATGAAGAGATGAAGATATAGAAAAAAAACTGATGCAGAGCGTTATAAGTGTGGCTTTAAATGTGTTTTTTTCCTCTTTATGTGCATCTTTTCTCTGGTCCTGCTCAGGTTTGTGTTGTTTTCAGGTTCATCTCACCTGTAGATGTTGTCTTCCAGGTGTGGTGGAGACCACAGGCATCACCATGCAGGCCCGGACCTCCTACACCCCCGAGGAGATCCTGTGGGGGCGGCGCTTCGTCTCCATCATCACCGAGGAGGACGGCCGCTACTGCGTCGACTACTCCAAGTTCGGGAACACCGTCCCGGTCCGGATGTCGTCGCTCAGCGCTAAGGAGCTGGACCAGACCAGGGGCGTCCAGGAGGGCAGCTCCGACGCCACGCTGCAGGGCTGGGGGCTGGTCCGGGCCGGCAGGGGGGGCTTCCGGAGAGGAGGACGGGCCTGCGACAGCTCCGCCCCCCAGCCCTGGTATGCCCAATCAGAGAAGCCGGAGAAGCAGGCGGAGCAGAAGGGCCAGAAGAAGACGGTGCAGCTGGAGGTGATTGGACGGCAGGTGGAGGACGGACTCGGAGACGTCAGCGACTGAACGGACTCACTGCAGGGTCTGTGCTGACACTGGTGCTGCACAACGACCTCCCACAATGCAACGCTCAAGACATGAAGGAGCTCAGAAGTGGAAAACGTCACCATGAACACCACAGAAAACAAAAAACTGCAAGACTGGAAAAACACTGTATGATTTCCACTCATATTTATAGACAACATACTGATCATCATTATGTACGGTTCCAGCAGGTAGATAGACAACTGCAAAGATGCACAAAATGACCACAAAGTAACACAAAACTGCTACAAATAGACACAAAGCCAACACAAAGAAACAAAACATCCACTGAGAGAAGCAAAACTGCATCAAGGAGACACAAAACAACCACAAAGAGACAAACAAAATCTTCTCAAAGAGTCACATAATAACTACGAACAGATACAAATAATGACAGAGATAAAAAAAACAACCACAAAGAGACATAAAACTGCCACAAACAAACTTAAAACAACTACAGAGTCATAAAACTACCACAAAGAGACAAAAAAAAAATCACCAAAAGACACAAAACTGCAGCAAAGAAACACAAAGCCACCACAAAGAAACAAAACATCCACTAAGAGACACAAAACTGCCATAAACAGATGCAAAATAAGTACAAAGACACAAAAAAATCTTCTCAGAGTCACATAATAGCTACAAACAGATACAAATAACGACAAAGATTAAAAAAGCAAACACAAAGTGTCACAGTGTAAGTAATTTTAGAGAACCCCAGAGAGACCAAACAGAACAGCGGGAAGCAGGTTTAACTGAATTTATTACAGAATAATTTTACAATCGCCAGACACTCACTGGCCAGATAGAGGAGGACAGGGTCAGGCTCCATAAAAGCACGTTGGCCGGTCGGTGCAGTCCTGGCAGGAGGGAAGGGTCCACGCCATGGCTTCAGCTAGGGCGGCAGGGGTCCAGTCCTTCACAAGGACGACAGGGGAAGGTGCAGGTTGCTGTGGCGGCTGGTGGGCTAAACGGGGCTGAGGGTCTCCAACCTTGTCCTGACACTGTGCAGTACCATCTGCCGTCCCCTGCCGTGTGAAGCTGGTCTTCATAGCAGCCCATGGAAATGCGCTACAGGTGTGGGGCTCCCGCAGCTGTGACCAATCACCTGATCAGCAGCTGCAGAGAGCCCCACAGACCGGCAACACACCTGCAGGGGAACAGCAACCGACAGAGGGGCGGGGCTTAGCCCAGCCTGGGACACAAAGACACGTAAAACTGCCACAAAGATACACAAAACATCTACAGTCAGTCATAAAACTACCACAAAGAGACAAAAAAAATCACCCAAAAGAGACACAAAACTGCAGCAAAGAAACACAAAACTGCCACAAAGAAATGCAAAACAACCACAACAACAACTACACAAGAAGTCTTCTCAGAGACACACAACAATCAAAAACAGGCACAAAACAACCACAAAGAGACAAAATATCACCACAAAGAGAAACAAAGCAACACAAAGAGACACAAACCTGCAGCAAAGAAACACAAAACAACAACAAAGAGACAAAAAATCTTCTGTCACATAATAACCACAAACAGATACAAATAACAACAGAGATTAGAAAAAACAACCACAAATAGACACAAAACAAAAAGAGACAGAAAACAACCACAAAGAGACACAAAACAATCAAAAAGAGACAGAAAACAACCACCAAGAGACACAAAACAATCAAAAAGAGACAGAAAACAACCACCAAGAGACACAAAACAATCAAAAAGAGACAGAAAACAACCACCAAGAGACAAAAAAAATCACCACAGAGATGCAAAGCAGCCACACGAGACACAAGTAACGACAGACTAACAACTACAAACAGATGCAAAACTGCCACAAAAAACACAAAACTGCCAAAAAGAGACAAAAAATTATTCAAGGAGACAAAACAACCACAAAACAGCCAAGAAGAGACACAAAACAACCACAAACAGACACAAAACTGCAGTAAAGAGACACAAAGCAACCACAAAGAGACACAAAACTGCAGTAAACAGACACAAAACATCCACAAAGAGACACAAAACTGCCACAAAAAACATAAAATTGCCACAAGGAGATATAAATAAATTTAAAAAACAACCCCACGGAGACAAAAAAATAATTTGAGACAACCACAAAAACCCACAAAAAACTATTTGTTTCTGCCTCTGCATTCTCACCGTTTTACTTATTGTTTTGTTTTCCAGCTTGAACACAGACTCACACCAGCCTAATTTTAATGTGTAATCAGTGTTGACTTGTTGTTGTTGTTGTTGTGTTTCTGTTCCTCCTGGTACCTTTAGTCTTATTTTATCATTGATTATTATACTGTAGATAAATAAGGACAATACTGAGACTGTAGCGCATTAGATAATCCAGCTGTAGTTCCTGGGTTGGAAATAATGTCTTTTAGTCTATCAGGAGGTTTAATAAACATGTTTTTGTGTATTTTATGTCGAGCTTCATTGCCACATCTGGACAAACTGGACAAAAACACAGGACACGTGTTCAGTTGTCGTGTTTATTGGTTAATTAGAAAATTACATTAGCAAAATGAAGAAAGTCATTTCAACTTCGACCTGAGAAACGGGACAGAGGACAGTTTAGCTCGTGTTAAAGGCTGTCAGTAAAAGATCCTGAAGCTGAAGCTCTTCACATCCAGCTCCAAAAGACGCTCAGCAGCGACGCCGCCAGTGCCAGGGCGGGCGTCGCTGTGGTGACGGTGATGCCGGAGTTGCAGAGGTTGCTGCTGCAGCATCTGTACGTGAAGCCGGAGATGGCCGGGAACATCTGGGTGAGGCGGGAGTTATCGCAGTCCGTGTAGCGGATGCACTGACGGATCGTCTTCCCACCTGGACGCACAGAAACACTCGATTACAGCTGCGAGTCCTGCTTTTAACGTGTGCAAATTTAAGTATTTAATGCTTTAAACACTGTGTTTTTCACTCATAACTCCAGAAACAAATAATTTCCTGCTTTCATGATTGCTTTTGTGTATAATTTAGTACTTTAGTGTAGTAGTATTTTAGAGTTGTGTTGCTCTACTGTTCTCTTCTTTAAAACATGCAAGTGTTTCAAGGTAGAGCAACACAACTCTAAAATAGATTCTATTGGCTTCCTACTAGGTTACATGCTTGTCCAGATCGTAGTTTTTTTTACTTTGTTCTTCTTAAGAAACCCTTAATGATTGTGATTTTGGGTTTAATGGTTCTCATGCTGGAATATTCCTCTCAGGAAAAGCTTCTTCAGCCTGGAAGTAATCTCATCAGCCAATATTTTGAAATATCTGCACATCTTTTGCACTCATGTAGCCCCGTATCATCACATTAGCACCTCCGTTCTTCACTGTCAGGACCTTACATTCACTGTAGTGCTGATCAGATTCACACCAAACACCCTGAAACAAATTTATATGTCCTCCAGACTTTCATCCTGCTTCTTTTCATGTTCTTTACTAAAGTTTCATCCATGCTGCTTTGTACTGGACAGCTGGGCATCGCTGATGGGGGTTGATGTTCTGAAGTGTCCTTCACACTGTCTGAGCTTCACAGAAACTCTGATTTCCATCTATAACCCCGTTTTGAAGTCTGAACCAGCTGCTGTCGGTTTTTAAGCTACATTGTGAAAGTAGTTCACTGTCTGTGGAATCATTTTATAAATACGACCACAGCAGCCATGATTAGTGGTACTATGGTTCCTTCTGTACCTCCTGATTACTGCTGCAGCTGTGTTTCACTCATTTTTAGTTGATCTTCCTGGATCCTTTTCCATCTTTGTGAAGTCTCACACTGATCACAATTTGAGATCAGTTCTTTTCAATGAGGAGCCATGATGAAGACATGCAAATAGAAACAGCTTCTGGGTCCAAAATTGAGAAAGTTCTGCTGTTCACAGCTCATTTTATTACCATGTTTATGCAGTTAAGCAAGAAATCACAGCTGCAGTCAGTTTAGCTGCATTGAGTTTCTACTTTGGGGTCTGAATTTTCAGTAAAGTCTTTGTAAATTATTTGTTTTTGAATGTTCATAGGAAGAAATAGTCTACTGGTAAACTTAGCAGTTATTGGGAGGTGATACATTTTTTAATCCTTTGACATTTAAGTGATATTATACAGTGCCTCAGCTGTATAAAGTAATTTTGATTTACTCGTAATTATTTTTGTCTTTTTAAAGTTGCTTTTTGTGTGTCTTAATGCATCAACCAGGAATAGCCTTCACAAAATTGTTGTATTTTGCACAATATAATGGCAGTTAGGGGTTTCTACTTGATTTCTACTCTATTCTACTTGTCACATATTTGTACTCTGACATATTTTGTCTTCATTGACAGTAACTCTGACGTCTGTGGCATCATACAGCTTACATGGTGACATTAAATGTGTAAGGTTCAGGTCTGATTTTAGCTTTGACTGGACGTGTTGTTGCTGTGTTTTGCTAACTGTCGAGGCTTTAACTGACCTCTCTCGCTCAGAGAGATGCAGGAGTCTTCGAACGTACACTCCTGGACGTTCTGGCAGCGTCCGGTGTAATCAGCACACTTGTAGCAGCGAAGTCCAGACCCTGAAGAAAAACAAGAAGAAGAAACCGGTTACACAACATTCAGGAGCTGCTTCTCTTGAATCCAGGCTTTTCTGAAGATAACATCAACTGCTGGAGTTGTTGTGATCCTGAAACAACGGAGTTTCGTCTTCAGATTTTAACCCCATTTTCAAGTTTCAGATTAAATATAAACTGTGAATCATTGAGCTCCTGGTAAAACAAGAGCTCAATGATTCACTTGTGTGAAACTTCCTGTTGTCCTCATTTACAGGCACCAAAAAATGTTGTTTCCTTGTCTGAAAAAAAATTCCCCAAATTTCTGAAAATTTGCAAAACCTTCAGGAAGAAAATTCCAATAATTCCTTAAAAGTTTCCCTTAAAAGTTTTATTTAAAAAAAAAAAAAAAAAAAAAAACTAATTTGGCAAGAAAATTCTTGAAAATATTTTCAAAAATGAGTAAAAATCTTCCAAAAAATCCTAAAAATATCTAAAGTGATTCCATATATATCAGTAAAACTTCTAATATTTTCTTTAAGAACATTCACATAAAAATCAACCAAAATCCAGCGAAATTTGCTGGATTTTGGTTGATTTTTATGTGAATGTTCTTAAGAAACATTTTTAACATTTCTTTTTTTCCACCAAAAAATGTTCAAAGATTTTCCAAAAATGTTGAAAATGTGGACGTCAAACGTTTCACTGTGAAAATATATATTTTTCTCCACATTTTCAAACTTTAAAACAAGTCAATTTTGACCTGCAGGACGAAATAATAGTTAAGCTCATGTTCCACATTAAAGGTCCCAAATGGTGAAAGTCCATTTTTGTGTAAAGTGAGACAGAAATGTTTGCTTCTGTCATCCCTCCAGTCCCCAGATGACTAGTTAGTCTATTAGCTTCACAAGTCATCGAAGAAGTTCACATAAATCCTACGTACCACCATCAAACTTTGTGTAATTCTAAAATGCAAATGTTCTGCTTTTGGCTGCAAGACTGAACACAACGGTCTTCATGCAGCGGCAGCATCTGAGGAACTAAACATCCAGTCAGTTACTTTTTGATGCTAATGTCCCCACCGTAAGAGGAAAATCCCTGCCACAATGGTCAATAAATTGAGGAATAAAGGACCAAAGGGTTAGGAAGGTTCAAAAAAAGAAATATTGGTAATATTTTAAGAGCTTGTAAGTAGTTACATGCAAAGTAATTCAAATTTCCACCTAGCAGAAAAAAAACACACAAAACCAAGTGCTGAAAAAGTCAAAACCTGGATAGAAATGCTAATAAAACACCTAAAAACAAAGTCCCAAAGTAAGAGGAGAATCCCTAGCTAATGTGGCTAACGTTAGCTTTGATTGTGTACCCACAGGTTAGAGTTGTGTTTAAACTGTAAAGCATAAAGGACATTTAAAGACAGTGGAAACGTTAATCTAGACAATAAACAAGTGGCTGGGTTATTGTGTGTTCATGTACTCAGCTGGTGTTTACATCTGTTAGCTTCTCTCCTGCTCTCTGTGCTCACACAAACTGCATTTTAATACAGCTGAATTCACAATAAAGCTGTTTTCATTCACAGATTTTTCTGTTTCTATTGTCAGACGATGACAAAAGAATAAAACTGTCTGAAGTGAGACTCCCACGCTTGTCCTGGTTGTAGTTGATGAAGCAGCTGCTGTCTGTTTTAAATGTCCTTTTCTTAAAGCTTTATACACAAATTAATACCTCTGATTAACCATTAGCCTCGAAACACTGTAAATTTAATATAATTTAAACACTAAATTAATGTTTATATCACATTATAATGTAGTCAGAAGCACATTTGGAGTGTTTTATAATATTTATAATGTAAAATTCACAAAAAAAAAGAAACACCTTTAAATGCGTTTTCCAAATGTAATTCATAATTAAATGAACAGATATGTGTGTTTTAAAGGGTTTAATATTGATAAATGATATTTATTTTTTATTCTGCTCACTTGCACATGAATAAAAATACTAATGTTCATTTAATATTAATGTTTCCTAATGATGAATTAAAGTGGAGCTGAGTAACAATTGAAAGCTAAATATTTAATTATTCATCCATAACACATTATCATGTCGTCATAATCTCATATACGGACATTTGCATTGTACTACTGGATTATGTTAGGGTGTTTATTATTATTACGTCTATTGCCAAATCCATGAATAAAGATTTTAAATGTAAAACACGAGTTAAAGCAAAGTGTTACCACATTTAATTAATTGATTGAAATGTATGTTTTTAAGTACTTTTTTAATCAATAATTTATATTTTTAAACATTTTTATTGTTTTACAGACAATCAGTTTGACATTTAGGCAAAAAATAAATGAAAATAATAATATACTTTATTTCTATAGAATGATGAAAACTGAAGCTACAAGGTGCTTTAAAAAAAGAATAAAAAATTAAAGCAACTCATATTTTTTCTAACTACATCGTAAAATAAATAAATTCTACTTTATTATTAACACACATTACTATTGTAGATTTATCATACATTATAATGTCATTACAATAAGGGCAATTAGCTTTTTAATCTATATTTTTATTAGTAGTTGTAAATAATAAAGGAATGATAGCTGTTAATAAATGTATTATTATGGAAGAAGAAAACAGTTATTACATGTTTAGATTCTCATTTTAAACACTAAAAATGGGGAGTTAAAGTAAAGTTTTAGTGCTATTTAATGGATTTTTTACACATTAAAGCATTTAGTTTGACATTTTAATGACTCACTTGCTGTTTCTGCTCATTAATAAAGAACATTAAGCTCTTAAATTTTGGTTTTAATTAAGTTAATCTGTATAAAGTGAACTAAATCACAGTAAAAGATCTTTATGATTTGTTACAAATATTTTCATTTTAAATGCTAAAAACGAGGCGTTAAAGCAGTGTTTAACTGATATTTAAAGCATTTTTACACATTAAGGCACTCAGCTTGAGATTTAAATGACTCATTTACTTTCATTATTAGCCTCCTAATGTGACAAATAACACATTTTAATGGAGTAAATCTAAGTAAAGTGAGCTATATTATAGTGAAAAACCTAAAACTAAAATGGACTAAAATGGACTAAAATTACCACGATAATCATTATTAACACAACTTTTGGTGTTTGTGCAGATTTTACAGGCTTATTATTTTGATATTTAACAGATTTTTTTGCTTTGAAGGCTAAATACCGCTAAATGTTGGTTTTGCTGTGAATAAGTGACATTTAAGGTTTGGTTTTATAGCTGCAGAGTGAGATGCGTCCACTCACCTACATGAAACATCCCATAACAGAGCAGCAGCATCAGTCCGAGGCAGCGCTTCATGTCGACTCCCTGCAAACAGAAGCTGAAGTGAAGCTGAAGTGAAGCTGAAGTGAAGCTGAAGTGAAGCTGAAGTGAAGCTGAAGTGAAGCTGAAGTGAAGCCGGTTTGCAGCAGCAGCAGCAGCAGCAGCAGAACGTCCGACGGTGTTTGTTGACCCGAAGCAGCCGGAGGCTGAAAGCTGCTCTTTGTGCTTCGGACCACAAAGACTCGCTGTCTGGACGAACCTCCTCCTCCAACAATCACTGAGGGTTTTATTCTGGCTGCAGCTCGTCTAGCTGCTGCTGCTCGTCTGCGTCTATTTGTTGCTTCTAGTGTTTATTCTTGAAGCTAAATATAAGATTTAAGCAGCAGCTGAGTAAAAAACAACCAAAGAACAACAGTTACTAAGAATATTTTATTTATTAATGTCTCAATTTATACATTTATTTACAGATTTTAGTTTATTTAATGTTGTTTATTGTTTTTGAATTATTCTTTTCCTATTCCGTTTTTATCAATGTTGACTTTGCCCTTCACCTATCCATCTATATATATTTTATTAATAGATATTGTACTTTATTTATATATTTAAATAAAATATTTTAGTTCATTTATATTTTATTCTATTTATATTATTTTATTATATCTTATTTTATTTCGTCTTAATAAAATAAAATAAGAAATATAAAATAATTACAATATTTAAAATATCTATAAACAAATTAAATATTTTATTTATAAATATTTAAGATATTTTATTTTGTTCATATGAAATTAAATATTTTATTTATAAATATTTTAGATAATTTATTTTATTTAGATTCTTTATTTTATTTCATTTATTAAAATAAATGAAAAATTTATTAAAATGAAATAAAATAAGATAAAACAAATAAAATATCTATAAATGAAATTAAATATTTTATTTAAAAATATACATAAAATTAAATATCTATTATCAAAATATATCTAGATAGACCTAAAATATTCTAAATATCAATCTAAAAAATATTCAATTTTATTGATATTTGACATTTTGCTTTATATTTTCATATTAAGATGAAACAAACGATAAAATAAAAAAATTTAAATATCTGTAAATAAAATATTTTATTTATAGATATTTAAGATATTTTATTTTATTCATATAAAAATGTATTATTTTATTTCTAGATATTCAAGATCATTAATTTTATTTATATTTTTATTTTATTTATTAAAATGGAATACAATAAGACAAAATAACAGAAATAAAATATCTATTATTAAAATATATCTAGAATAAAATATCTAATTTTATTTCTAGATATTTTAGATATATTGTTTTATTAATATTATTTTATTTATTAAGATGAAATAAAATAAGTTAAAATAAAAGAGAAATAAAAAGACATAATTAATTCTATTAATGTATATAACAATAATAATAGTTTATATTATACTCTTATCTTATTATTGTTCTTTTTTATAAATTGTTATATCAGTATTATGAAATATGAAACATAACCTACAATCAGAATTTTTAAAAAATAATATTTGATGTATTTTATATTAAAACATCCCAGCATGCAGTCTGAGAGCTCCAGAGAAAACGCTGCTATTCCATCACTGTATTTGAATTGAATCCAAACTGTTTGACTGTAAACCATGACATCGGTTGAATAGTTTGAGTGTAAAATAAAAGAATCTTTGTGTTTGTCCTCATTTCATCTCTTCTCTTTGTTAACTGATGAACTCTGGTGTTCTTTATTTAGTTAAACTGTGGCAAAGCTTCTTTTCTCTCTGTGAACAAAGCTTCATGTGTCGATCTTCTGATGGTGCAGCTTCTACTTGTGGTGTTTTCTGTTTATTTCCAGGTTTACATGGAAACACAACAGATATTTAGGGAGCTTTTATTCTGAAATGTCAGTTTTAACGAGGATCAGAGGAGTTCTGCTCTGCGTTGGTTTGGAATCTGTAGCTGCAGACGAGACACACTGACACAACCAAACAAATTTAACCTTCAAACCCAAACGCAAGAGGCGTTTTTCACCCTGAGGCTTTTGTTTGGGTCATTTTGTGGCATTTGATGTGACATTTTTACTCTGCTGTGCAAAAAATGTGAAGCATTTGGACACTTTTGTTTTTAAGAATCGCCACAGAGCTGCATAAAAAAAGCTTAAAAATTCCTACTTAATCATCTCCGATTTGCCTGAAAATTTTAGAGAATAAAATACAGATATTTATTATTATTTTTGTGAAATTTTAGCTTCTTATATCAAACATTTTCTGAGATAATGTGCTTTAAAATTCAACTGCCTACCCACTTTCAGAACATTTTTCATATTATAATTTGAATCTGAACAACAAACATCTCAGGAAGTATTAAAGATAAAAACCTAAAATAATGTAACCTTGAAATCCAAATATAACAGGCGTTTTTCACCTTGAGGCTTTTATTGAGGTCATTTTTTGGTATTTAATGTGATATTTTCACTCTGATGTGTAAAAATGTGACACATTTGTACATTTTTGGGTTTTTTTGTTTTTAAGAATTGCCACAGAGCTGCATAAAAAAAGCTTAAAAATTTCTACTTAATCATTTCCAATTTCCATTTCCTGAAATTTTTAAAACACAAAATGTGGATATTTATAAAAATATTTGTGAAATTTTAGCTTCATATATCAAACGCTTTCCGAGATAATCTGCGTTAAAATTTACCCGTCGACCCACTTTCAGCACGTTTTTCCACGTGTTGTTCTGTTTGAACAACAAACGTCTCAGGAAGTATTAAAGATAAAAACCTGAAATAATTTAACCTTTAAACCCAAATACAAGAGGTGTTTTCACCCTGAGGCTTTTATTTAAGTAACTTTATGGTATTTAAAGTGATAGATTTACTCTGCTGTGTAAAAATGCAGCTGTGTTTCTCTGCAGATTTTATAAGTATTTGGGCATTTTTTCACCCCAGAATTGACACTGAGCTGCATAAAAAAAGCTTAAACTGTTTCTACTTAACCATCTCCGATTTGCCTAAAATTTTTTGAGCATAAAGTACAGATATTTATTAAGATATTTGTGAAATTTCAGCTTCATATATTAAACACTTTCCAACATATGTTTTAAAATTTACCCATCGACTCACTTTCAGCACAGTTTTCCATACATTGAAATGTGAGCCTGAACAACAAATATCACAGGAAGTATTAAAGATGAAAATCTGAAATATACACCTGGAAAATAAAAATAAAGATATTTAGAAAGATAAATGTGAAATTTTAGCTTCATATATTAAACACTTTCCGTTCACAAAATTGCCCGTTGATCCACTTTTAGCAGGATTTTCGAACATCGAAATTCTGTTTGACCAACAATTTCTCAAGAACTACTCAAGATAAAACCTGAAATTTTCACTGTTATTTCTCATCATGTCATTAATTCAGAATCTGTAAAACTGGACAAGCAGGTTATTTAATCTCAGATTATGGGTGAGTTGAAACATGAGAAAAAAATTAAGCCGTCATGAAAAGAAAAGTTTCATCTTTGAGCTTAAATTAACAAAAAATGAATAAAAATGTATTAGTTAACTAGTGATATATAACAATAATACAAAACTAAACAAATAGAACAGTTTTAATATGAAATATTTGGTCACAAAAATGAGAAAAATACTTTATTTTTGTTGAACTTTCAGAACTAAGCATGTTGCCCCACAAAAACCAAAGTATTGATGGATAATCTGGGAAAAATATCTTTTCTATGGGAATATTTTCATTTTCAGACCCCATTTTGTAGACATAAACATTCATTTGGAGGAGACTCGTTTGTTTATTTTCTGTTGCTTGTCAACTCAGAATTTACCGTCACCTGTCTGGATTTCAAATTCCAGCTTTAAAGAGTCCTAAAAACCACCATAAGACATCATTTTTGTAAAAACGGGGAAGGGACAAAGAATTTATTGATCTCGCTTCATTTTGCACTTTAATTCACATATATGATATTTGTCAGTTTAAAAGATAGTTTTACAGGTTAAGAAAGTCAAATTGTTGAACTATGATGTTGAAAGTACGTCAGGAGAAACACGACTCAACACAAAAGTGACTTTTCCAAGCTACAACAGCAGCAGAAAATCAAAATAAATCCACATATTTATATAATTCTACCGGAAAATGTTCCGCAGAACGCAACAAAATGGACAAGACTTTATTTTTATGTGTTCAAGAGTCAGAAGATACTTTAGTTACAAAACAGCAGCATAACCGTCTAATTTCACCCACTAAAAACGTTAAGTTTGGTTTGGTTTGGTCAAACTTCCAATTTTTCCACTACTGTGAAACTTTTCGGAACATTTCGAGCTTTTTGTTCTGGATTTTTCTGAGCCCAAATAGAAAATATACCTAAAAACAAAAGAGAAATCAAAGTAAAAGCACCTATTTTTATTTGTCACATGGATAAATTTTCCCACATGTAGGGATCCTGAAGATTTAATTAATTACAAAACAGCAGCAAAAAACTCAAATTTCACTCATTTGTGGCTGATAAATGACTAAAAATGTGCAGTTTGGTTTAAAAAGACGCCGGTTTCAGATCTATGATTCATCCTAAAGGCGTCCTGATGCAGAAGTGGGTCAAAGGGGACCTAAAATCGTGGACCATCGTCTCAGTATCTGCTGCTGGTGTTTGTCGGATTATTCGGCTGCAGTCGGACTGAAGGAGGCTGAATGAAGAACAAAAGCTGGAGGCAGCAGCTGGATGCGGGACAGAATCTCCTCTGTAGCAGCAGCTGACCGTCACGAGCTGGAACTGATAGTGAATCTGACACAAACCCAGGCGACGCTCGCTCTGTTTATTGTCCTCTGAGGAGCTGCAGCCTCGTTTCACTGGAGGTTTTTACACCGAAGACGAAGAAAACGAGCCGCAGAAAGTGCCGCGTCACGATTAACCCTCTGATGCTGGAGCGTTTTTTTTGCTAACGTCATATTTTTACTCACTGTGGTCTCATTTTTCTCTGTAATCTAAAGTCCTGAACCTCTAAATGGAAACAGAACAACATGAAGAAGGAGAGAGTTTGATAAAAATTCTGGGAAAAAGTTTGACTACATGATTTAGAAATTTTACTATTTACATTATTAATCTGTTTCTATATTTGTACATACACTGCCTGCAGTTCAGCTGAAAAATCTGAATTTTTGTCACATGACTGTTGGTCACAGTTGAGTCACTAAAATCTTCATGGATGCACAAACCAACAGAGAATTTTTTCTTTTTTACAGAATATATTTAGAGCAAATGGTTTATTTTTGAAATATTTTTGATTCAAACATGTAAAATAAAGTGATAAAAATTTATATTTAACTTGATTTGATAATTTTTTTCTGACCAAAACAATAAAATCACACATGATTTGTTTAAGGAACCCTCTGAAAGTAATTACTATTTTTTTGTTTTTACACTTTCTGACTGTAATTTCTTAGTTCACTTAATTTCTTACATGATCTTTTTTTTCCCATTGTTGTTCATAACGCATTTTATTCTATTGTCAGTTTTATTCTTTTATTTCTTTTTAAAGTTTATTTCTATCTATTTTTAAGCAATATCAGAGTTTTAAATCTATTTTTAACAGTATTTTTATGTTTGCCTTTTAATAAAATTTTCTAGCTTTTAAAATTCTATTTTTGTCTCGTCTTTCAGTATTTTTTTGTTTTTATTTATATGTTTTTAAATTTTGTCTCAATGAATTTCTTCTAGTTTTTATTTTTTTTGCACATTTTGTCTTTTAATCTATTTTTTCTTATTTTATGTGTTTTTAGTTGTAATTCATTTAGTTTTTTCTTTTAATGAAAGATTTCTTTTTTTAAATTTTATTTTAATGCTTTTTCTTTCATTCAGAATTTTTCAGTTTTTATTTTTGTTTTGTTTTTAAATCAGATTTTTTTCTAGTTTTTATTCTATTTTCTACGTTTTGTCTTTTAATCAAAATTTTCCAGTTTATATATATATATATATATATATATATATATATATATATATATATATATATATATATATATATATATATATATATATATATACATATATATATATATATATATATATATATATATGTATATATATATATATATATACATATACATATACATATACATATACATATACATATACATATATATATATACATATACATATATATATAAATATATAAATAAACTGGAAAATTTTGATTAAAAGTGGAGTGCCAGCTTTTCCATCCCAGTGAAACTTTTTGGAACATTTCAAGCTTTTTCTCTGGATTTTTTTAAAAGTCCAAATTGAAAATATGGCTAAAAATTACCAGATATTAATGTGTATAATGTACACTGGAATTATTATAGTCATAATAATTAAAGCTGCTTTCAACTCACTCGATGAATGAATGTCAGACGCAGGAATCCTGAATCCAAACAGGAGGAACTCTGTGGAGAGAAAAGAAGAATAAAATGACGCTTTAGGACAAACACAGCGTTTATTAAAGCTCCTCTGAGCGTCTCTCTTCTTCTTCTGTGGTGTGAAAGCAGCCGAGTGTCTGCAGGTGATGTCAGGCAGGCAGCTGCTCGGCGACGGCCACAAAGCTCGCTTCGTTCTCGTTCTGACAAAGACGCCTCAGTCCCAGCAGCAGCTCGTTTGGACGTTCGGATCTCCTCCCGTCAGCTTTTGTTCCGCTGATCGACCCGTCCGCTCAGTTCCTTCCGTCTGAACTCCTGGAGTCCAAACTGAGCTGCAAAAAGCCGGCAGGAGGCTGGAGTCTGTTCTGTCTCCGTCTCCTGGAGACCGACTCGTCCTTCGAATAACTTCTGGACTCAAACTGGACCTGATGCTGAGTTCTTTGTTAAACGGCAGCAAGAGTCCAGAACCTCTGACCTCCAAGGACTAAATATATAAACAGTAACTTAAAGTAGAACTAAAACTACTTTCTTCTGTTTTTACAGTTTCTGGCTGATAAATGGTTTATTTTTTTTTTTACTTTATTTGCTCAGTTTCTCACATGATCTTATTTATTTATTTATGTTTTGTTGGTACAAGTTTATTTCTGTTTTTGGTATTATTATTTCTACAGTTTCAAGGTTTTTATTTTATCATTTCTAAGTTTTGTCTGTTAATAATTTTTTCGTTTTTTATATTTTTTTATTTTTACATTTTGTCTATTAATTATTTTTTTCTAATTTTTATTACATTATTTGCAAGTTTTATCTTTTAATGATATGTTTTTGCTTTTATTATATTTTTAATATTTTGGCTTTTAATTAAGTTTAAATTATATTATTTGTAAATTCTGTCCTTTAATCAATTTATTTTGGTTTTTATTATATTTTTCATATTTTGTCTCTTAATTTTTCAAGTTTCTATTGCATTATAGGTAAGTTTTGTTAGATATTGTAGTTTTTATTATATTTTTTTCATATTTTGTCTTAATTAATCTTTTCAAGTTTTTATTTTATTATTTTTAAGTTTTGTTTGTTAATCTTTTTTGGTTTTTCATACTTTGTGTCTTAAATATATATTTTTTTAAGTTTTTAATCTTTTAATTTTAAGTTTTGGTTTCTAATAATTTTTTTTTTCATATTTTGTCTTTTAATTAGTTTTTATTATAGGGAAACATATTATATTATTATAATAATATGTATTATATTATTATATACATTATAAGTTTTTATTATATTATTTTCAGTTTGGTCTATTAATCAATGTTTTTTTTTTTTTAGCATTTTGCGTTTTAATGATTTTTTCAAGCTTTTATTACATCATTTGTAAATTTAGTCTTTTAATCAATTTATTTAGAATTTTATTATATTTTTAACATTTTGTGTCCCAATTTTTCAAGTTTAAATTATATTATTTGTAAATTTTGCCAATTAATAATTTTTTGCTGTTTTTATTATATTTTTCACATTTTGTGTCTTAGCTACTTTTTTTCAAGTTTTTATCTTTTTATTTTAAGTTTTGTCTTTTAATGATTTTTACATTTTTTTCAGATTTTGTCTGCTAATTATTTTTTTCACGTTTTTAATATATTATTTTCAGTTTTGTCTGTTAATCAATGTTTTTTTAACATTTTTTGACTTAATGATTTTTTTTTTATTTTTAATACATTATTAGTAAGCTTTGTCCTTTAATCATTTTTTCTTTTTATTACATTTTTTAAAATATTTTATCTCTTCCATCCATTATCTATACACCGCTTATTCCTCACTAGGGTCGCGGGGGGTGCTGGAGCCTATCCCAGCTGACTCGGGCGAAGGCAGGGGACACCCTGGACAGGTCGCCAGTCTGTCGCAGGGCTACATATATAGACAAACAATCACTCACACATTCACACCTACGGGCAATTTAGAGTAATCAATTAACCTCAGCATATTTTTGGACTGTGGGAGGAAGCCGGAGTACCCGGAGAAAACCCACGCATGCACAGGGAGAACATGCAAACTCCATGCAGAAAGATCCCGGGAAAGCCGGGACGCGAACCAGGGATCTTCTCGCTGCAAGGCGAAAGTGCTAACCACTACGCCACTGTGCAGCCCCATATTTTATCTCTTAATTTTTAAAAAAGTTTTATTATATTATTTAGAGTTTTGTATTTTAATAAATTTTGGGGAGTTTATTATATTTTTTACATTTTGTTTTTATTAAATGATTTGTTTTTTTATGTTTTCTGTTTTTATATTTTTTATCATGTTTTCTCTTCAATATTTTAAAAAAAATTTTATTACAATATTTAAAGTTTTGTCTTTTAATCTTTTTTTTTTTTTTTTTTTTACATTTTGTGTCCTAATTCATTTTTCAAGTTTTTATTACACTATTTGTAAATTTAGTGTTTCAATCAATTTAGTTTGGATTTTACTATATTTTTCATATTTTGTCTCTTAATTAATTTTTCTGGTTTTTTTATATATATTATTTTAGGTTTTGTCTTTTAATCAAATCATTAAGAGAAAAAAATCAAAAAATATAATAAAAACAAATTAAGTTTTTGTTATATTTTTTGCAATTTTTCTCTAATTTTTTTTCAAATTTCTATTATATTATCTGTAAGTTTTGTCTTGTAATCTTTTTTTGTTTTATTCTATTTTTTATATTTTGTCTCTGTAAAATGACGATAAATTGTTGAAAAAGTTGCAGAATTTATTATTTTTTTAATGATAATTTTTTCCAGTGTAATCCAGATGTGAGCAGCCTGGTTCCAGATGTTTTTGCTCTGGTGTTTATGGATTCACTGATGACATTTAAACAACTTTAGGCCTTTAATTGGGGCTTTTTTAAACAACAGTAAGTGGATCAGAAAACAGAGGATGTTTCTGAATGTTGTCATTTAGCTTCACTTTAACGATAGGAAGTTAATTTTAGCGTCGTCACACAACAACCCACCTCCTTCCTTCTTCTTCTTTGGAGGTTTAAACTCAGTTAAACTTTAACACACAGTCATCAAACACACATTTTCAGATTTCCAAATATATAAAGTAAACACACAAACAAACTAAACTGACAGCAAACTGCAATAAATTCCTTTAGACGAGTTAGAAATATTTACCTGCAGAATCCGCGGGTTTGTAGGTTTTCTTCGGTTTCACGTTGAAATAAAAACTTCTGTCTGAACTTTTGCGGAAAAACCACAAACAGCAGCTGCTCACGGAAAATTCGGCGCAGTTTTAATGACGCTAATTGGACTAAAATGTCAACAAACTTGGGCAAAAACCGCCGCTGGTCAGAAAGGACGCCTCCCACAGCTAACGGCGTTTAGACACCACAGCATCATGGGAAATGTAGTCTTAAATTACCACGTGATTATCTCGCTGTGATGATAAAAACAAATAAATTCAATAGTTCAGCTGAATTTTTTAAAGATTTATCAAAACCTTTTTTTTTTACATTAATACATTTATAATTTACGTTTTGTATTTTAAATTGAAAATTACATTTATTTTTATTATTTTTTAAATATTCAAGAACCTCAAAGCTGCACTTTAGCTCAGAACTTCACCAAAAATGTCCTCAGTTTCATCCCTTTTCCCCACTTTTTCAAAAAATGTCTGTAAAACATGAAAGAAAAGATAAAAAAAATGTTAACACAACAGAACAACAATCAAGTGTCAGGAAAATATAAATAATATTGTTAAGAATATTAATTAAATAATTACAAATATTTTAAAAATAAACTATCCAAAATGTTTTGCATAAAATAAAGTAGCATTAATAAAAAATAGTTTTAAAAAGGAGAATATTAACAAAATGACCAATGTCAAACACTAAAAATACCAAAAATGCTTGGAAAAAATCAAGAAATTATTTAAAAATGTGTGAAAAATGTTACTAAAAGTAACAGTTAACTACTCAGAAGGACCTAAGCAATAATAAAATGGACAAAAGTATTTGAAATATTAACAACATATTTAAATATATATGAAAAGCATGAATAAATATCTACAAATTTAAATATTGGTAAAGAAAACTTAATGAACTGACCTAAAAAAAAATTAAAAATGTCTAAAAAGGCCAGGTAAATATAAATACATATTCTACAGATACAGTTTAAAAATGTGAAATAAAAATGACAAATATATCTATTTTTTTGAAAATATAAAAACTATTTTTAAAAAACTGACCTAAATAATAATAATGAAAAAGTAAAAAAGAAAATACAAAAATATTATTAAATTATCTACAAATATATGAAAATAATATATAAATTAAAGCTGCAAGCAGCGTTGGACGGGTCCTCGCATCCATGCGGCCCAGCTGGCCCACGCATGTCCACCAGGAGGTGCTGCAACTGAGACAGTAAAATTTCAGGCAGATTGGAGCATGTACAGGCTGGTTACACAGCACTTCCTGTTTCATGGCGAAGAATCCAAAATGGCCGCCAAGTGGCACAAAGATGTGAATAGGGCCGGACTCTGATCATACGTGTAAAATTTCAGGCAGATTGGAACATGTACAGGCTGGTTACATAGCACTTCCTGTTTCATGGGGAGAAATCCAAAATGGCCGCCAAGTGGCACAAAGATGTGATTAGGGCCGGACTCTGATCATGCATGTAAAATTTCAGGCAGATTGGAGCATGCACAGGATGGTTTGACAGCACTTCCTGTTTAATGGCGAGAAATCCAAAATGGCCCCCAAGTGGCGCATAGATATGATTAGGGCCGACTGTGATCAGACATGTAAAATTTCAGGCAGATTGGAGCTGTACAGCCTGGTTACACAGCACTTCCTGTTTAATGGTAGGAAATCCAAAATGGCCGCCAAGTGGTGCATAGATGTGATTAGGGCCGGACTTTGATCATACATGTAAAATTTCAGGCAGATTGGAGCATGTACAGGCTGGTTACACAGCACTTCCTGTTTCTCGGCGAGAAATCCAAAATGGCCGCCAAGTGGCACAAAGATGTGATTAGGGCCGGACTCTGATCATACATGTAAAATTTCAGGCCGATTGGAGCATGTACAGGCTAGTTATAGAGCATTTCCTTCCATCCACCAGGTGGCGCTATGACTGTGGCTGTATTTCAGCATGTGAATGTCATCAGGGCAGGACTCTGATCACACGTGTAAAATTTCACGCAGATTAGAGCATGTTCAGGCTACTTATAGAGGTTTTCCTGTCCATCCACCGGGTGGTGCTGTGACCGAGAGTGTATATTGGCCTATGGATGTGTTGAGGGTCAGACTCTGATCACACATATAAAAGTTCAGGCAGATTGGACCATGTACAGGCCAGTTATAGAGCATTTCCTTCCATCCACCAGGTGGCGCTATGACTGTGGCTGTATTTCAGCATGTGAATGTCATCAGGGCAGGACTCTGATCATACATGTAAAGTTTGAGGCAGATTGGAGCATGTTTAGGGCAGTTACACAGCAGTTGATGTTTCATGGTGAAGCATCAAAGTTCAGGAGGCCGCCATGGCCACGCCCTCAGACTTTTGCGGAGCATTTTGATAACTTTTGATCACCCATGCCTGGAGTACATCCTGGCCAAATTTCAGCTCTGTCGGTGTTACCCTCTTTGAGTTGATAGCTTTTGAAAATGTCTAAAAATGACCCAAAATCGTCAAAACATGACATATAATTCAAAATGGCCGACTTCCTGTTGGATTTTGGCCATGGGCGTCAATTACATTTTTGTGCGTCTTGACAAGTTACACATGCCTACCAAGTTTCAGAACTGTAGGTCACACATACGGCCCGTAGTAAATGTTTGAAATTTTCCAGGTGGCGCTATGGAGCCATTTTGCAACAGTCATGTGCAGTTTGTGTAAAATATCAAATATTTCAGCAGTCCTGATGTGTGTAGCAATTTTGGCGAGCATATGAGCGTTCCTAACCTGTCAAAAAGTATTTTGTCTGTCACATGCAACATTGCGTTGCCATGGCAACAGTGTTTTATGAATTGTCAAAATCTTCAGGCTGGGGCATCGTCAAGGTGTGACCACTCACCTGTCCAATTTTCAGAATGATATGACAAAGTTTCTGGCAATGGTAGGTGCAAATGTAATGACAAATTCTTCCTGTTGCCAATAGGTGGCGCTATGAGTATTTCTAAATTTATGAATGTGGATGTGTTCAGACCCGGACTGGTCTCCACCATATCAAGTTTGGTCCGGATTGGACGATGTCCAGCTGAGATATTAATAATTCAATTTTCATGGCGAAAAATCGAAATTCGCCGTGCCGCCACAGACACACCCCTTGATGACGAGTCACCATTTTCTCTGGGAATCATCATCAATGTGTTCTGGCTTATGTCACCACATTTGAGATGAATCTGATCAACATGCTAAGAATAGTACATCAAAGTGTAAAAAATGTCAATTTCCTGCTACCACAAGGTGGCGCTATGACTGTCAATGTACATAACCACATGGATGTCGTCAGGGCTGGACAGTGATCACACATGTAAAATTTCAGAAAGATTGGAACATGTTCCTGAAAGTTAGGCAGCACTTCCTGTTTAATGGCGAAGGATCAATATTTTTGATGACCACCATGACCACGCCCTTTGACTTTTGCACAGCATTTTGATAACTTTTCATCAGATAGGGCTGTTGCATATACTGGGCAAATTTGGCGTCTCTCGGACTTACCTCCGCTGAGTTATTAATCTCAGAAAATTCACAGTTAATTCAAGATGGCCGACTTCCTGTTGGGTTTAGGGCGTGGCCATGATTGACTTTTTCGTGTGTCCTGATGTGCTGAATATGCATACAAAATTTTGTAGCTGTAGCTCAAACATCCTGCCAGTTGGCCTAATGACCACTTTTTGCAAGTTTGTAGGGGGCGCTATGGAGCCATTTTGGCAAATACATGCAAAAGTCCCACAAAATATCACATTTTTCGCCAGTCCTGATGTGTGTGCCAACTTTCATGCGTTTTGGGGTATGATAAGGTCCCCAAAAATGCATTTCCCCCGTCGCACAAAGAAAAATAATAATAATTAAAGCTGCAAGCAGCGTTGGATGGGTCCTCGCATCCTTGCCGGTCGGCGAATCCACGCACGTCCACCAGGCGGCGCTGCGACCGAGACTGTATATTGGCCAATGGATGCGATCAGGGTCAGACTCTGATCCCACATATAAAATTTCAGGCAGATCGGACCATGTACAGGCTAGTTATAGAGATTTTCCTTCTATCCACCAGGTGGCGCTATGACTGTGGCTGTATTTCAGCATGTGAATGTCATAAGGGCGGGACTCTGATCATACATGTAAAGCTTGAGGCAGATTGGAGCATGTTTAGGGCAGTTACACAGCAGTTGATGTTTCATGGCAAAGCATCAAAGTTCAGGAGGCCGCCATGGCCACGCCCTCAGACTTTTGCGGAGCATTTTGATAACTTTTGATCACCCATGCCTGCTGTACATCCTGGCCGAATTTCAGCTTTCTCGGGGTTAGCCTGTTTGAGTTTATTGCTTTTGAAAATGTCTAAAAATGACCCAAAATCGTCAAAACATATGACATATAATTCAAAATGGCCGACTTCCTGTTGGGTTTTGGCCATGGGTGTCAATTACATTTTTGTGCGTGTTGATGAGTTACATACACCTACCAAGTTTCATAATTCTAGGTGACACGTACTGGCCGTAGTAACTGTTTGAAATTTTCCAGGTGGCGCTATGGAGCCATTTTGCCACACACATGTGCAGTTTCCCTAAAATCTGAAATGGGTTGCCGGTACAGATATGTGTGGTAATTTTGGTGAGCATTTGAGCATTTTTAACCTGTCAAAAAGTACTTTGTTTATTACGGCAACATTGCGTTGCCATGGTAACAGCGTGTTATGAATCGTCAAAATCTTCACACTGTGGCATCGTCAACGTGTAACCACTCACCTGACCAATTTTCTGAATGATATGACAAAGTTTCTGGCAATGGCACGTGCAAATGTAATGACAACTTCTTCCTGTTGCCAATAGGTGGCGCCATTAGTATTTCTAAATTTATGAGTGTGGATGTGTTCAGACCCCGCCATTAGAGCCGGGTTCTGCTCGAGGTTTTTTTCCCTGTTAAAAGGGTGTTTTCCTTGCCACTGTCGCCTTTTGGCTTGCTCTGGGGGTCAGGCTTATGGGTTCTGTAAAGCGTCTCGAGACAATTTGACTGTAATTGGCGCTATATAAATAAAATTGAATTGAAAATTGAAATGAACTGAGAGCTCTCAGCAGTTTTCTACCCATTTAAGAACAGGACAAACCGAACAAGCTGTTGTATCGATTTGTCCACGATTTCCTCTCATGTGTCCATTTTAAGGAGTTTGCAGTCAACCAAGGCCGACTCAGAATCACTCCCACCGGGAAGATCTGTGAAGGAAGGTCCACCCGGCTGGTCCAGAAGCTCCGGTCCAGCAGAGCAGCGTCAGGACGGAGACGTAACCGGGTGAGTTAACTAGAGAGGCGACACATTCACATAGAAAATCCAACAATTCCTTCTGTTTTTACAGTTTGTGACTCTGGTAAATGGTGTCATTTTTCAAAGCTGGTGGGTTTTGGGCTTCACAGATTGAACCTAAATGCTTTTCTTAAACAAACTGCTGAGCTGCTGCACAGTGAAATGTTTGAGTGGAGCTCAGGATGAAAGCATCAGAGCTGTTTTACATGTTTTTATGTTCAGCTAATATCATTTCCTCTGGACAATGTTTGTGGTGTTAGAAGTGGACGTTTGTAGGGAGTTTTCAGTTGTGATACTTTAATGCATAAATATTTGCAGTGGTGGTTTCACTGCAAGCATCTACTGATGTCACCAGTGAAGTAAATAAAAACAGCATTTGTTGAACTTTACGCCTCTCAGTGTCTGCAGTTAGTTTAGCTGAATCAATGCAAAGATATTTCTATTTTTCTACATGACAGGAATGTCAGTGAAATCCAAATGCTAAGAATAAACAAGTGATCTGCCTGGTCACAGATCCCACTTTAATCCAAAATAAAGACTTTGCAAGGAAATGAACTTGAAATATGAGCCACCAGTAAAAGTTGTGATCAGACAGAAGGGCCTGTATTTTATCTTTGGAGAAGTTTAACATGTAAGTTTGTGCAGCTGATCAGTGGTGAGGCCTGTGGATGACTGGAGATGTGTGTGGACACTTAGACGAAGCAGCAAATGTGTTGAAAATGAGTTGTCTTCTCAGAGTCTTGAAGATGTTTTGTCAGAGCTAAGAAAGAAGTAAGAGATCCTGCAGGTGATTGTTGAGTGGTGTTGAGGAATTTGAATGTAGAGGAATAGCAAAGAGATTTTGAAGATATTTAAGCCATAAGTTGTATTTTATTTGTTTGCTGTTCTCTCCCATTTGTAGTGAAGAGAAGTGATTTGACATGAAGAATGTGATTTGTGTGGCTTTGAAATTGTGTTAAAATGTAAAAATGAGTGATGAGGAGAAGAGTGTGACTTTTTAGTATTGTGTTTTTTAGCGTGTTCTTTAAAAGTTGTAGGTAGATTATGTTCTTTTTTTGATTTTGTGGATTTTTTTTTTTTTCTTTCAGTGTTGATGTCACCGCCTTGACGAATAGAAGAAAAGCCTGTATTTGGGTATGTAGGACCGGTAGTCCAGAGGTAGTGATGGTGGTTTGGAACCTGGAGAGTGCAGGTTCAATCCCCCACTCTGCTCAAGCTTTTTTTTCACATTTGGGCAAAATTCGCCAAAAATCTTCTTGAAAGGCTCTTTGCGCTCTTTACGCTCTTTACGCCCTCTTGTGTTGCAGGTACATGGGCCAGACGTGGCCATCGAACAGGCCGGGGGGGTCTGGCACCGTGTAGTTCCTAGAGCACCTCCTCTTTTTGCATTCTTCATTTTTCCTTTTGGTAGTGGTTTATACAAAATTAGCTTTTTAATCTCCACTCGCATTGCCTCAAGAGACAAATCAACCTCAGCACAAACACATTTAATGTCGTGAGTCTTTGGCTGAGAGCTTCTCAAACTTTACAGTGCAATAAAATTAAATCTTTACGCTCTTTACGCTCTTTACGCTCTTTACGCTCTTTACGCTCTTTACGCTCTTTACGCTCTTTACGCTCTTTACGCTCTTTACGCTCTTTACGCTCTTTACGCTCTTTACGCTCTTTACGCTCTTTACGCTCTTTACGCTCTTTACGCTCTTTACCTTTTTCAGGCAACTTCTTGGTTTTGCAGAAACCACCCTTCAACTCCAATCCACTGACACTCCACACCACACACCACAACCTTTCCACTCCGCTATCATCCTCCACAAGGTTCCCAGTGGGGATTCGAACCGTGACCCTCCACATGACAGACACACAACCTATGTGTGAGCTATCTTTCACACAAGGTCCTTCGTGGACTTTGTTGTAATGATGGTTGAAAGAGGTTGTCATACAGCCAAAGTATGTATATATTGTAAATAAAGCTGCTGTAACAATGTAAATTTCCCCTGGAGTGGGGAGAAATAAAGAACTTTATCTTATCTTTATCTTATCTTAAAAAGTGTCAAAAGAGCCCTGGGCTGGATTCGAACCAAAAACCTCCTGGATGAGAGGCAGATAACTTACCACTGCGCTATCCTTCCTACTGGGTATAACTGTTAGTTTTCGTAAATGATGGTACACAAAACTATTAAGGAGGTGAAGATAATAAAGGTACTAAGGTTGATTTCAACCGGGGACCTTCAACATGCCAGGCAAAAAACTTACCTCTACACCACCTGTCCTACAAGATGCTGCTCTAACTTTGCTTAAATGATGCTAGCAATTAGTACTGGAGCATCCAAAGGACACATAAAAAGTGTGAGTGGGGATTTGAACCATGGATCTTCAACATCTGAGGCACAGAACTTACCTCTGCACCACATTTCCTACAAGGTGTTGTTGTAAATTGGCTTAAATGATGGCACCAATCAGTACTGGAGCAATCAAAGGACAAATAAAAGGTGTGAGTGGAGATTTGAATCATGTGAGGTACAGAACTTACATTGCAGGTTTGTTTCTGAGACTGAATACACCCAATCTCATCTGATCTGCAAAGCTAAGCAGGGTTGGGCCTGGTTAGTATTTGGATGGGAGACTACCTGGGAATACCAGCTGCTGTAAGCTTTTTACTTCTCCTCACAACCTGAACAAGACACTGCTGGTCATTCACTAGAGACAGCTATCAACTAAAACCTCTTGGTTTCTTTATTATACACTCTATGAGGTGGATAAGCTGCAGCTCATGCTGATTTATTGCTGGTTCTGGTTGGAGCCAAAGAACAAAGGCGTCACCTGTTGGAGCAGCTGATGTCCTGCAGCCTCTTCACCACAGAAAGCCTCTGACAGCTTCAATTCTTTACACTCTGACTGCAAGACACCAATCACATAGGAACATATACATGTGTGGAACAAAGAGCTGAACTGACACTCAACATGTGTTTGACCATTTATTGATAAAGACATTCAAACATGTCTAGAGATAGAACACCAACACACGGTGTAAGAAAGGTCATAACAGACTTCACCTGCTCAGGAAACTGAGGTCCTTCGGGGTGCAGGGAGCAATTCTGAGGACCTTTTATGGTTGTGTGGTGGTATCAACCATCCTGTATGGAGTGGTCTGCTGGAGCAGCAGCATCACGGCTGCAGACAGGAAGAGACTAAAGAAACTGGTTAAGAAAGCAAGCTCTGTCCTGGGCTGGTGGTAGACAGGAGGATGATGACAAAGCTGTTGTCTATCATGGAGGACATCTCCCACCCCCTGCAGGAAACAGGACCATCACCGGCAGCTCCTTCAGGGACAGACTGCTTCACCCACGATGTTTGAAGGAGGTCCTTCCTTCCTGCAGCAGTCAGACTGTGTTCAATCAAGCCTGCTCCCAGTAGTTCAGATCACCCATGAAGTAACTGCAATAAAATGTAAATAAGTCAATATGTGCAATTTCACAAGGTTTTTTTTTTTTTACAAGCATTTCTATTTCTTCTCTAAGGAGAAAGCATCTATTTATATCTGTGCACTGAGTGCTGCTTTTCTTTTTACTTTTTTTCCTATCTGCTACTGCCACACTGAAAATTTCCCCACTGCAGAATCTACCTATCCATCCATCTATCTATGGTCCATCTACCTCCCTACCTATCTATCCATCCATCCATCCATCCATCCATCCATCCATCTCTCTCACAGATGTAGGGGTTGATTCACCTGTTCTCAATCACCTTAATCCACGAAGGCCCGGTTCTTCATTCTTCCGCGCTCTGCCAGACCAGAGACTTTGAAACCAGAACCTTTCTCCTACAATTAGTCTGGTTTCCCCTTTTTGTTTTCACCTTGGTTTAGTTATCCTTTCTGTGTTGGTTTTAGTTTCATTCGTTAAATAAACTCCTTGTAATCTTTGACCTGTGTCTGCAGATGTCCTGTGACACCAATGATCCCATCTGATATTTAGCATGTTTTCAATTATTGGTCCCATTTCTTAAAAAAAAAAAAAAAAAAAAAAAAAGACCCCTGAAATCTGATCAAATAAATGAATGTGAAACTACTTTGGGTCTGCTGCAGCTGCCTCCCTCTGATCTTGTTCCTGCCCACAGCACAATCTGATCAGTGAAACACTGAAGGACAACTTCAGCATGTAAAACATAAATAAGCAAAGGCTGCAACTCATGATTATTTTAATTTTAACTTAACTTTATGTGCTGTTCAAAAACTTTATTTTTTCTGCAAATGTGTAGTGATTCCAAATCTTGGTTATTGATCTCCTTGATTACAAAAAAAATCTGTATCGACCCGGAAAAAAAACAAACATGTCAGGCACCCTATGATGTTAACTGTTTGCCTGAATGTTTTTGTTTAAAATCCTCAGTAATAACCTTTGACTGGTTGCTCTTAACCCTGTAAAACTCACTGCTGCAAAAATACAACATCAGCTTATTTTTTAATTACTATTTTCTATTATATATATCTGAAATAAACCCTAATCTGTGGGTCTGACAGCAGCGTGAGGTCAAAGAAGCTGCCATCAGCTGCTGCACTTCTGTCCATCCAGCAGATGGAGCCATGGAGCTGCAGTGAAGTGAAGAGCAGCACAAGGCAACCACCACTTCCATCCACTGACGCATTCAATTTGACTGACGCTAATGTTTTATTGACTTCCAACCACTAAACCAATAAAAGCTGCAAGCAGCGTTGGACGGGTCCTCGCATCCGAGCGGCCCGGCTGGCCCACGCATATCCACCAGGAGGCGCTGCAACTGAGAGAGTAAAGTTTCAGGCAGATTGGACCATGTACAGGCTACTTCCACAGCACTTCCTGTTTCATGGCGAGAAATCCAAAATGGCCGCCAAGTGGGGCATAGATTTGATTAGGGCCGGACTCTGATCATACATGTAAAATTTCAGGCAGATTGGAGCATGTACAGCCTGGTTACACAGCACTTCCTGTTTCATGGCGAGAAATCCAAAATGGCCGCCAAGTGGCACAAAGATGTGATTAGGGCCGGACCCTGATCACGCATGTAAAATTTCAGGCAGATTGGAGCATGTACAGGCTGGTTACACAGCACTTCCTGTTTCATGGCGAGAAATCCAAAATGGCCACATTCTGCTGGTCACCATGGCCACACCGTCAGACTGTTGCGGAGCATTTTTGATAACCTTTGATCAACCATGACTGGTGTCCATCCTGACCAAATTTGAGCTCTCTCGTGGTTACGCTGTTTGAGTTAATAGCTTTTGAAAATGT
This sequence comes from Amphiprion ocellaris, assembly GCF_022539595.1. Classification (NCBI taxonomy): domain Eukaryota; kingdom Metazoa; phylum Chordata; class Actinopteri; family Pomacentridae; genus Amphiprion; species Amphiprion ocellaris. Next base: position 36,102,278 of record NC_072768.1, read on the forward strand.
CCAAAAATGACAAAATTGTCCAAAATATGAATCATATTTCAAAATGGCCGCATTCCGTGGCTCGCCATTTCCACGCCCTCAGACTTTTGCGGAGCGTTTTGATAACTTTTGATCACCCATGACTGGAGTATATCCTGGCCAAATTTGAGCTCTCTCGGGGTTACGCTGTTTGAGTTTATAGATTTTAAAAAATGTCCAAAAATGACTCATAATTCAAAATGGCGGACTTCCTGTTGGATTATGGGTAATGATGCATGAGGCTTTTTTGTGCGTCTTGACGAGTTACATATGTGTGCCGATTTTCAGAAATCTAGGTCGAACGCTGTCCGGGGGCTGAATTTTGTTAATTTTCTAGGGGGCGCTATAGAGCCATTTTGGCACGCACGCGTGCCATTCGCCTAAAATATCAAATTTTTCGCCGGTCCTGATGTATGTGGCGATTTTCATGCGTTTTCGTGTATGTTTAGGGCGTCAAAAAGGCCGATTTCCCGGCGGACGAAGAATAATAATAATAATAATAATAATAATTCCTAGGGTTTCAATAGGTTCCTCGCACCACTTCGTGGTGCTCGGACCCTAATAATAAATAATTCCTTGCATTCCAATAGGGTCTTCGCACCGTTGGTGCTCGGACCCTAATAATTCCTTGCATTCCAATAGGGTCTTCGCACCATTCGGTGCTCGGACCCTAAAAACTACAAAGTGACAAGTATGAATAAAAATCTAAAAATACTGGTAAAGAAAAATTAATAACCCAACCTAAATAATCACTAAAAACGTCCAAAAAGGCCATAAAAATACAGATACATATTCTAAAAATACAGTTTAGAAATCTTAAATAAAAATGCAAAAAATATATATTTTTTGAAAATATAAAAAATATCTGTAAAATGTTTTTTTAAATACACCTAATAACTATTAAAAGTAAAAAAATAAATTTAAAAAAAATGGTAAAATATTAATAAATTGCCTAAAAATATATGAAAAATAACAGAAAACTTTGAGAAAATTATTTTAAAATATATGAAAAACGCCTGTATCTGAAATCCAAAAGTGATTTTATGATTCCCAGAATGTCAAACCATTCTTTAACTTAAGGATAAAAATTATATTTAATCAACAGCTCATCTCTCGCTCAGCTCATCGTTTTTCCATCGTTTATTTCTGCATTAAACACCAGCAGACATCTTAATAATCATCATTATAAAACACCAGTGAGGAATGTGCTAAAAAGCAGCAGCCGATCATGCAGTTTTTAAAACTTATGTGAAGCTTTGGCAAAGACTGAAGTTACATCCAAACATGAAGCGTCAGTGGAAAAACATTTGCTGCGGTAAACATCTAAAACGAGCAGCGTAGCACCTTTTTACTTTCGCACTGTGCGTCATTCGATCGTTTTGGCACAATCATGAAATTCAAGAGAAAAATACCCTCTTTAAAAACCGGCTCGAAGCATTTACAGTATGTACAGAGTGGAGCCGGGCTGAGAGCATTTCTAATAGAAATATAAAGCCTTTGTACATCTGGGTTTCTTCAGGCACACTGAGAGCAGCTCATAGCACAGACTTTTATTTTGACACTGACTGATTGTTCGTCGTGTGTGACTGTCTGTTGGCTGGAAAACAAGAGCTTCGTTATCGAGAGCTGCAGAGCCATCGAGAGTCCGACGATTCCAGCATCAAGTCCAGCTCAGCATTACGACATGGATTGACCCTGAGGACACACATGTAGAAACAACACAACCACGACCACACGCTGTCCTTCTCTGCATTTTTGAGTCCAATTGTTGTCTCTTTGTGGTCGTTTTGTGTCTCTGTCCTTGATTTATGCCTCTTTGTAGTCGCTGTTTGCTTCTTTGTTGTAGTTTTGTGTCTCTTTGTGGTCGTTTTGTGTCTCTTTGTGGTCATTGTCCATCCCTTTGTTGTAGTTTTTTGTCTCTTTGTGGCTGTTTTGTGTCTTTGTGGTTGTTTTGTGTCTCTTTGTGGTTGTTTTCCATTTCTTTGTTGAAGTTTTGTGTCTCTTTGTTGTAGTTTTGAGTCTCTGTGATTATTTTGTGTCTCTGTGGTCATTTTGTGTCTCTTTGTGGTTGTTTTGTGTCTCTTTGTGATTGTTCTGTGTCTCTTTGTGGTTGTTTGGTGTCTCTTTGTGGTCGTTGTCCATCTTTTTGTTGTAGTTTTGTGTCTCTTTGAAGTTGTTTTGTATCAATTTGATAGTTTTAATCTCTTTGTGGCGGATTTTTCATCTCTTTGTCATAGTTTTGTGTCCCCTTGTGGTCACTGTATGTCACTATGTGGTTGGTTTGGGTTTCTGTCCTTGTTTTGTTTTTTTGTGATCATTTTGTGTCACTTTGCAGTTATCTTATGTTGCTCTGTCATTGTTGTTTTGAATCACATTGTCCTTGTTTTGTGTTTCTTTGTGGTTTTTTTTACGCCTTTTTGTGGTGTTTTTTGTCTTTTTGTAGTTCCTCTTTGAGTCCATTCTGTCTTTTTGTGGTTGCCTTTAATATTTATTTGTCATTTTGTCTCTGAGGTCTTTTCCCATCTCTTTGTAGTCATTTTGCAATTACTTTGCTTTTCTTTGTCTATTTGCGTCACTTTGTTGTAGTTTTTTTTGTGTATTTGAGGCTTTTTTGTGACTCTTTGTAGTCTTTTTTCTTTTACTTGTCATTGTTTTGGCTCTCATTTATGGTTTTGCATGTCATCGTAGTTATTGTGTTTTTCTTTGTCATTTTGCATCTCTTTGTTGTTCTTTTGTCTCACTAAAGTGTTTTTTGGAAGGTGAAGCCGAGAGAGCCTCCGTGACACTTTGGACCCCTGTCTTAAAGGTTTGCCTTGGGGTGTACAGTAGAACAACAGTGGCCCTATGGACCTATTGCTCATAAATACCCCGTTATGATGCCCCTTTGATAGACTTGTTCCACTGCAGAGAAAACAGGAATCAACAGGGGACATGCAGGGATTTAGTTTATGTTCAGGCTTCTTTAGTAGCTTTGGTGAAGTTTGCATTTCTGGACATTGTACTATTTGCTTTCAGTCCTTTTCAATCCTACGAACTTTTCGGAATAACTGAATCTTTCCATGTATGTCTGGTTGGCTGGAGAGCAGTTTGTGGTACCACTACACTGCTGGGTTTCCTGTCAGATGTCAGGGTAGAACTCCGTGTTGACATCGACGTTGTGCAAGACCGATTTCTGATCTGACATCCGGTTCAGTACCTCAGCCGAGAGCGAGTAGCTGCTGCCGGACTTCTCCTCGAACCAGCTGTCCAACGCTCGCTTCCCATCAAAGATGGTGATGGGCGGCCCATTAACCGCCACCGTCAGCAGGTCATTCATTTGCTCCAGGGTCAACCGGGAGCGGTTGTTCTTACACATCTTCTGCAGAGACCCTCGGCCTTTATCGCAGCAGGCTGTGGAGCTGGGCAGCACCCGGACCACCTGGATGATCCGGTTCAGAAGGGGGAACCGTTGCTTGTACCGGCAGATGTGACCGATGACCTCTTTGAAGCTGTTCATACTGTAGTAGTCAGCTTTCAGGTCCTTCCACTCGACCACCAGGCTGCCTCTGGCCTCCGTCCGGGCCTGGAAACCCTCCTGACCCGCAGAGGGAATCAACTCCAGGTGGTTGAAGATGGTCTGGATCTCCTCGTCCCCATAGGCCTGTAGGTCCTCGTGGCTGTGCGGCCATGTGGACAGATCCAGCACCCGGCAGGCTTTGGCGAATGAGCGACTCTGCAGGTCAAGCCTCTGAGAAAGGATGCCTTGGCTCCGGTTGCAAATCTTCTCTCGGATGGACTGAAACTTGGACTCAGCGACTCGCAGGTTCTTCAAAGCGACGCCATTGAAACTCTCTCTGAAGTTCTCCTCAAACTCCTGCAGGTATTCTCCAGGGCAGTCCACTAGCTGGCCGATCTCCTGGATGGCCTCCTCTATCTTGGCTTCCACCTGCGACACAAGAAGATACTCCCCCTGGAAGGTGAAGGCCAACCGCGAGAGGACAGCGATGATATCCAGCAGGAAGTAGATAAGTTTGACTGACTGGTAGTCCATGAGGAACTGGAGGAGGGTGAGTGCGATGGCTGAAGCATCAGCCCTCTGTGTCTGGCTGCTGATCTCCTTCAGGTGTGCGACCACCTCAAGGTAATCCTTGATGAGGGCGTTGAGGACGTTTGGTTCTCCGATGATCCAGCGTATGGCTCTGATGTCTCCCAGGAACTCTGTCTCCTCGGACAGCGTTGGAGCTGTGGATCGCAGCTCTGCCATCATGCGAGGGGAGTAGCGGTAGAAGCTGAGCAGCTGCTTCAGGTTGTTTTCCAGGTCCTCCAGGCAGGACAGCTCCTTCCCGCTGATGGCGTCTAGAACCTCCAGATGAGGCCGATGGATCATGATGGGGAGGCAGAGGATCCAGGGAAAAGTCTTCTGGACAGCAATGTACAGGTTTGCCCTCATCCCTGAAGAAATGTTGGTGCCGTCTACGCCCAAACCAACCACCAGCATGTCCTGAAACCGGAGGCCGAGGATGCTGAAGGCACGATCCATCACCTGGAGGTACCCGTCCACGCTGGCCATGCTCAGTCTCTGCAGGGACAGAAACTCCGTGTTCGGGGAGCCCTCGTTGGTCATGAACTGGACATAGACGGCCACCATGTCGGAGAAGAGGTCGTCATTTTGTGCATCCATGATGACGCTCAGGAAGGGCGAAAGGCGCATCTTCTCAGCCAGATCCTCCTTTAAAGCCCTGCTGATGTGGTGGATGAGGATCTGACAGTCGCCTTCGTTCATGTACTGATCTACCACTTTGAGCTCGCACTTCTTCAGCAGCTCGGCCAGCGAACGGAGATCGGAGAAGGGCCGCCCCTCCAGAGCCAGATGGTACGCTGCATTAAACAACAACATCATGTTCTTGCACATTTCCTCAGTCTTCTCTGGATGCATGCGCAGCTTGTACAGCTGCAGACACTTCTTGTGAAGGTTGCTCTGGCTGTGCAGCTTGATGGTGTGGATCTTGAACTGCTTGGAGCCGATGATGAAGGCCGAGGTGCGGGACGACTGGACGGTGTACTGGCGACAGACGTGGCACCACATCTCGTTCAGGGTCGGCGAGTAACGGAGGAACCAGAATTTTTTCAGCCATTCCTGCTTGAAGCGGCGAATCCGTCTGCTTCCTACAGCCGAAAGCTTTGACGAGTCCTCCGGAGAAATCACCAGATCTGCTGTGATGGACTCATCAGCTGAGTCCATGTCCTGGTCGTCTTCATCCAGAACCACCTGAGTGGGCGTCAAGGGCTCCATCCCTGCAGAGACAAACTCTGTCAAACTCTCTTCAACAGCATGATGAACTCTTCTCACATTTAAAAAAAAAACTGAAATAAAATCTGGCAGCAAGAGTGTCAGAAAAAAAAAGCTAAAAAATGGTGAAATACTAATGTTCGTTGATATGCAACAACAATTACACTTTGGTTTGTTAACTGTTTGGATTTGCTGTACAAACATTCAGTCTACAGAGTATAAATCTTCCTGAACTCAGTGATTTTCTTATTTTTCATCTTGACGCTTCATACTTTTGGGGAAATATCTCAAGAACTGTTGGCTGGAATGACTTTAATGGTGTTCAGAAGATAGATTCAACTGACTTTGGCAATTCATGTAGCATCAAGAGCAGGTCAAACTTTTCACATCCAAATTTCCCCACTGTGGAATTAATAAAGGCTTATCACATTGTACCTTAAAACTTGGTGTTTGATTTGCTAAACATATTTTCTTTTTTTTTTAATTTCCCAAATTACACCATTTATCAAGAAACTAAACACAACCAGAGTTCTTGGATTTTCAACTTTCCAACAGTCCTGGAACTAATCATGTGTAAGGTATGGTTTTGTTGGGAGAATTAATCAAATCTGAACTTAAAATCATGATATTTGATCAAAATCTCTTTATTCTACACGTCTCATTTAAAATTCTGACCAAAATACACTCTTTGCTCGAACGAGATTCTGCACCAACAGTCACGTGACTAAAATTCGGGGACTTTTCAGCTGAACTGCAGGCTGTGTAAGATGTAAAAATGTAAGCAGCAAAGTATCTCTGATCTGTAGAATCACTGTTTTTTCTAGTATTGGTAACACCAGTGGGTCCCTGGAAAGCTGTTGGACATGTTGATTCCAGGTTTTTTTCAGGACTTTATATTGCAGTGAAAAATGAGGCAACAGTGTGGAAAAAGGTGACAGAAGCAAAAAAAAACCCAAAAACCCTAAGAAAGTGGTGAGGAATCAGAGTGTAACACTAAAGCTACATAGCTTTACAGTAAGATCTTCAATAAAAACAAACAGCTGTGTAAAAAAGATGAAGACTTGCTGTCCTCCTGAGTATTGCCTCACCTTGGAAGTCCTCGATGGGGCCTTGTTCGGGGTGCGGTGGGCCTTGATCCAGTTGCACCTTCTCAGGTGGTCCGGTTCCGTCACCCTTTCCTGCCCTGAGGCGGGTCAGTTCCTCCTCCAGCTCCATGATCCTCCTCCTCAGCTTGACACAGTTGGGGCAGAAGGAAGTGGAAGGTTCCTCTCCGCTCTGGTTCTCCTCCTCTTTCTCCTCCACCTTCAGGTCTGGAATGTTGAAGCCGCTCTCAGAAGAGTTGAACCCGAGCGTCGGCAGCTTACAGTCTCCGGGGAGGCAGGATCTGGACCGGGAATCTTCCAGAGAAGCTTCCAGGACGTCTTTGAAGATCAGGTCGATCTTCTTTCTCTTGGCCGGAGGCTGACCGTCCGAATCCTCGCTGGGCTGTTTGCTGGAGCACAGTTTGCCCTGCAGAGCCGACTGCAGGCACGGAGATTTGAAATCCTTCTGAAGTTTGTGCAGCACTGCTGGATGGCCGGGATCTGGAATAAAACCGTTTTTTTAGTTATTTAAAGCTGCGATTTGAAGAAGACAAATGTTCTGAGTCAAGTAGGTTGGTTCTCAATTAATCAATCAACCAATCACATATTATTTAAAGATTTCCTTTCATGTTCGAGCAGATCAAAGTGCTGTACAGGTGACTGACAGGATGATAATAAGATACACCAAATAAAAACTATTGGAGAATAAAGCACACAGGAGATAAAAGATGGTGAAACAGCTCCATCTGCTGGAGAACAGCATTCATGGGGTAATTTGATCTGAAATCATCACATTTTTAGAACAATTTCTGTTCCGGATTTGCCTGAAATTTTTAGAGCATAAAATACAGACATTTACCAAATTTTACCTTAATATGACAAACACTTTCCGAGATAAACTGTTTATAAAATTGCCCATTGACTCACTTTTAGCAGGGTTTCTCAAACATTGAAATTTTATGTTTTAATGACAAATATCTCAGGAACCATTAAAGATAAAAGGCTGAAATTTTCACAGTTGTTTCTCATCATGTCATTAATTCAGATTCTGTAATATTGGACAAGTAGATCAAATAATCTCTGATTATGGGTGAGATGTAATATGAAAAAGATTTAAGCAGTCATGAAAAGTCCCACCTTGGAGCTCATATTAACAAACTGAAAATGCAGAAGTCAACTAATGATGTTTTCTGAACCACTTGTAGCTGCATGTCACAATAATACACAATAACACATAAAGAACACTTTCTAGTATGAAATATTTGGTCACAAGAATCTAAATTTTGTAATTAATTGGGCAGAAATGACAAGCTGCACCACAATAAACAAAGTACTAATAGATAGTCTGAGGTTTCCACATGATTCGCCAAAAATTACTCAGAAAACATCTGTTTTTAGGGGCATATTTTTCATTTTAAGACGGATGAACAGTGAAACTTTCAGGCTTTTACCTGTATTTTATCTTGTTTTTTTTTTCACTTTTTGCATGTGAAACACTTTACCTTACATCAAATCTGTATGATGTGACGAGGATCTGTAGAAATAAACTTTCTTTCTAGCTAAAGATAAACATAATAATGCTGCTGCCTTTCAAACAGCAGCTGCAGAGCTGAATGTGTGGATTTACTGAGGAGAGTCATCCTGCTGTATCACCGCAGAGCACAGGGATGTGAACACCGAGCCGCAGACCAGAATAACTCCTGTAACCATGGTAACTGTACACAAAGACGGAGACAGCTGTAGCCTCGAAACACTGAGAAGAACACAAATGTGCGACTGAAATGTTTTGTGACTGAAACTAAATCCGACACCTGCTTCCTTCCTCCTGTAAACATGAATGACGTGTTTGTTTTGTCTGGTTTGTTTGGTGACACCTGAAAGTGTCTCGACATCTTCCTGGATCTACTGTGTTTATGAGTTGACAAGGTGCAGTCAGAAAGTTTAGCGACTGTACCAATAAAACTCAGAAACTGATTTAAAATTGGCCGAAATTCCCGCTAATGCTGTTCTCCCAGTGCTCCTGCAACACTTGCAAAGCTCCCTAAAAGCCCTATTCTAAATAAACGTCAAACACCGTCTGAAAAACTGTGTCAAAATGGCAACTTTTTAACTTTGATTTCATTTTGGGGAAGAGAAGAAGGTCCTAACAAGGTGATTCGTGACAGTTAATGCTTGAATGTGTTGCACGACCGTGACACAGTCCCACAACTTTTCGATTGCTCTTCATACGGCTTCCTGTTCTCATAAAACACCCATCATCACCAATGGAAAGACATTGTTGAGGACATATTTGACATGGAGAGACTCACAAATACACTACCGTTCAAGAGTTCGGGGTCACTTAGAAATTTTTCTGGCTGGAAATGACATAAAAATAAGACAAAAGACAGTAAGACGTTGTGTTAGAGATGTTACTGATGAATTTTAACTGTTGCTATGTTCTTGCTTTTACTAGATGTTCTTTAAATTGCTGCCACATCAGTCAAGCAGTTTTTATAATTGCTGATGTGAGATTCATCAGCATGGTCTTGGTGGTGATTCTTCTTGGCCTCTACTAAGACGTCGATGATATCAGCCCATCAAATGGCCTGTTATCATTGCACATCATTCAGTCTAGTGGGACAAAAATGTGATCTTATCCATTTATTGATTGGATTCACTGATCCAGTCTTTGACAAATGGAAAATAACCCCAGTAATGCTGCCCAACTCTTCCAGTCTTGTGATTCTGTGGGTTTGAAATCTCTCTGTGGCCCTGTAAAGCTACAAAATGGAGCTTTGTAACTTTAACGGGTGTGTTTTAACCCAAATTATGATATTTTCTAAACCTAACCAAGTCATTCTGGAGGCTAAACTGAACCAAATATTGACAAAAAAAACCTGCAAAAGTTCAATTCCCATCTTCGTCAAAACTAGACAAAGATGGGAATCAAACTTTTTGGTGAAAGTCTGCTGATTTGCATGTCCACTTTGTAGGAGTTTAGTTTCTCCTAGGTGCCACTAAATCGCAACTACATCGAAAAGAATTGAGGCGATAATGGCCGACTAACCTGACTACCTACATAAAGTAGTTTGGGGTCACTTAGAAATGTCCTTATTTTTGAAAGAAAATCTATTTTTTTCAATGAAGATAATATTAAATGAATCAGAAATACAGTCTAGACATTGTTAATGTTGTAAATGACAATTCTAGTGGCTGATTTTTAATGGAATATCTACATAGGGGTACAGAGGAACATTTCCAGAAAGGCTAATTGATGATTAGAAAACCCTTGTGCAATTATGTTAGTACATGAATAAAAGTGTGAGTTTTTATGGAAAACATGAAATTGTCTGGGTGACCCCAAACTTTTGAACAGTAGTGTAAATGGATGTGAATGATGTGCAAGGTTTTGCACAACAGCATTATGAGCAGCATTTCGATTGGTTTAAAAGTGGCACTTTCTGAAAAATTTGCACCAGTTTCCACCAATTAATGAATTGAGATGTGGTGTTTTGAATTAAAAACACAGGAATATTTCAAATTTATCATTAACTTATAATGCTATGTAACTTTTTATGTCATTTCCAGCCAAGATTCAGTAGAAATCACTGTTTTTCACGGCTATAATAGAGTTAAATCCAGCAATAATCAGCTCTCTGGTTCCATCCATGGCTGCAGCTCCTCGGTTTAGGTCTTAATTTGAACTGGGCTAATGCACCATGCTGAATGTTGGGACCCGGCAGAACTGCTTTGGAGGGTCGGGGGGCTCGATCAAGTCTTAAAAACTGTTCCTCGCTTTCTAAAAGTGAATGAATGTCTGGGTGACTCCAAACTTTTGAACAGTAGTGTATATTGAGAATTTGCAGAAAAATGGACCAAATAGACTCAACAAAGAGACGACAGCAAAAGTGTTGACTGGGCATCATAAATATGACTCTCCTCATAAAGCCCTTTGTAACTGTAACCTCAATACTTGGAACCTCACTGAACAGTTCTAGTTTGTTTGTTCTATGATAACAAATTGAAAAGCACTGAAATTTAACCCAAAAAATACATAAAAGCACCTGACGTCCGCCTCACCTGTGTCCAGGTTTCGGTCGATGCTCTCCTGAGAAACGCAGTGGAGTCGTTGGATGTAATCGTCGCTGTACCAAACCCTCAGCTTCTCTCCGGCCTCCAGCTGCCGACAGACTCTGAAGTAGATGTTCTTGCCGTGCTGGAACGCCGTCAGGTTCCTGTCGCTGTCCTCTGACGAGGTCCGGACGAACCTGCAGGTCAGACAAACTATAAGCACTGATACAACGACACTGGAAAACCTACAGTGACTTAATATGCTACAGATATTTGAAGTTTTTACATTTTTACAACCTCTCACTTCTCTGCTCATCATCTGTAGAAAGATGTTTCACCACGCTGAATGTATCTTCCAACTACTTGCTCCTCTGGTCACTGTTTTTCAGCCATGCTGCATTTATTTTATTGATCCAGTAGGTTTTTCTAAGTCTACAATTGTCCAAAATAACTTGAAATTTCTCCAAAGTCACATAAAATTCTCCAAATTGACTCGAAACCTGTCCAAAATAACATTAAAAATATCCTAAATTACTCAAAATTTATTCAAAATGACTCAAAATTTGTTTAAAATGATAGCTTTCAAGTCATTTCTTTACATTTTTTTGTAATTTTGGTAAGTTTTGAGTTCCACAGGTGTTACAAATACTTCTCCAAGGTTCTTCTCTCTACTCTGCTCATCATCTGTAGAAAGATGTTTCACCATGCTGAATGTATCTTCCAACAATTTGTTCCTCTGTTCACTGTTTCTGAGCCATGCCGCATTTATTTTATTGATATAAGTCTAAAATTGTCCAGAATAATGTGAAACTTGCCCAAAGTAACATAAAATTTCCAAAAATTAATGAAAAATTTGTCCAAAATGACTTGAAACTTCTCCAAAGTCACGTAAAATTCTCTAAATTGACTTGAAATTTGTCCAAAATAACATTAAAAATATCCTGAATTACATAAAATTTATTCAAAATGACTCATAATTATTTTAAAATGACAACTGTCAAGTCATTTTGGACACTTTTTTTGCCATTTTGAGTTCCACAGATGTTACAAATACCTCTACAAACTTTTTCTTTCTACTCTGCTCATCATCAGTAGAAAGATGTTTCACCATGCTGAATGTATCTCCAACAACTTGCTCCTCTGTTCACTGTTTCTGAGTCATGGTGCATTTATTCTATTCATCCCGTAGCTTTGATTTTCCTCTCAGGCTAAAATTGTACAAAATAATCTGAAATGTGACCAAAATAACACAAAATTGGTCCAAAATTACAAAAAAAATTGTCTAAAATGAAAACTTTCCAAAATTACTTGAAACTTGTTCAGATGGCTCAGAGGATTAATGTGCTGAAACTGAGACCGTCTTCCCTTATTATATTCATTTATTTTATTGTTTTTATGATTTATTATATTCTAATCATTATTTTATTTCTATTGAAAGTATATTCCAGTTTTAAAGCTGATTTATATATATTTTTATGCTATTTTTAGCAAGTATTTAATCTCTTAAATAATCAATTTCAGAGATTCCTTGAAAAACATGTCTTTTAAACCCGTCTCCAGGTTTTGGATTCATAAAAGCATTTATTTAATGTTCTGCCAGGGTTACAGTGCATGCTATGACCTGTCAGATTCTATTAAAGTAAACATTTGATAATAAATTAAGGGAAAAGTTCAAATAACAGCACATTGTTTTTTGTCTTCTGTAACTACAGCTTAGTCACTTCAGTCCTTAAATCTACAATTTAAATGAGCAATTGTGGTATTTATGTGGTTAAAAGAAGCCGGATTGCTGAATAGAAGTTAGATCTTTATAAATGTATTTTGTTACCACACTAGTAAAATGGGAATGAAAGACATTTGAGCATAAATTATTTGCCATTTTTGCACTGTATGATCATTGGGGATGCTGAGTTCTTGATGAAAATGAGTCAAACTTCACCTCATCCAGTTGGCTTTGGTCTCATCGCTGCCGTCGATGGACTGATACGTGTTGTTTACATCCACAATCTGAAATAGGACAACAGAAGACAGGTGCAGGAAGCCCATTCAGGCGTCAAACGTGTTTAAATTCAGGTTAAATTCTGCTCTCAGGCTGGTTGAACTCACGATCCAGGAGAAGAAGCCGGAGGATTTGTCTTTGGACACCAGCTCCCCCTCGTACGGACCGAACAGCGCCCCCTTCGGGATTGTCGCATCCAGACAGCGGACGTCCACCTCGTCCCCCTCGGTGAAGACCTCCAGGCCTGACGGGACGGTGAGCGCCGCCCTGTTGGTCGTCCCTGGAACTGCAGGGGTGTCGGGGACGAACAGCGGAGGTCCGTGGGTCGGACACTCCTTCTGGAAATAGTCCTGACAGTCCTCACAGACTGCAGCACAAACAGCAAATATTAGTGAATATTTATTTAGAGAATGGAATAATCTCATTTCAAAAGGGTCTTCAAGGACAAGAATGAATGTTTTTATGTTGATTTTTAATTGTAACTTTTTTTTGTGCTAACAATTTTTAGTATTATTTATTCTAATGTAAATTGTATCATACATTACTGTTTTTGAATCCCACTTTTTTAATTGTAAATAGTTTTTTATTGCTATCAGTTTTGTCTATGCTACAGTCTATGATACAAATGTAGTTTTTAATGCTAACATTAACTTTTTTGTGCTAACTTTTCTGAAGCTATCATTACTTTTATTTGCTCCAAAGTAGTTTATGCTATTTTTAAAGATGTATTCTAGTCTATAATCATGAAAAAAGTTTTTAACTTTCTAGTTTTTTACATTAGCTTTTTTTATTCTAATGTAAGTTGCATTTCATTTTATTAAATTTTTTTTTAAAATTGTGACAAAAGTTTTTTGGTATCATTAGTTTTATTATGCTAACATTGGTTTTACTATGTTAACACTAGCTTTATCGATGCTAATGTTAGTTATTATTTCAACATTAGTTGTAATTATACTAAGTTTTATTTATGCTAACATTGGTTTTATGATGCTAACATTAGTTATATGTATGCTACCATTAGTTATACTTATGCTTACATTAGTCTTCTTTGCTATCATTAACTATATTTATGCTAACATTAGTTATATTTATGCAAATGTTAGTTTTAATATTTCAACATTAGCTGTGTTTATGTTAACATTTGTTTAACTTATGTTAACTTTGGTTTTATGATGCTAACATTAGTTATATTTATGCTAACATCAGTCTTCTATCCTAACAGTTATATTTAAGCAAATGTTAGTTTTAATATTTCAACATTAGCTGTGTGTATGTTAACATTTGTTTAACTTATGTTAACTTTGGTTTTATGATGCTAACATTAGTTATATTTATGCTAACATCAGTCTTCTATCCTAACAGTTATATTTAAGCAAATGTTAGTTTTAATATTTCAACATTAGTTGCATTTTTTGCTAACATTAGTTTTACTTATCCGTCACTTTATCTCATGGTCATGTTTACATTTCACTCAGTTCTGCTTTTCTTAGTTGTTAGTTGTTGCTCGGCTCCAATTTTGCTTCCTTTGTTCTTTTTTGCCCTTTAATATCTTATTTTCTAAGTCTTTATTTAATGTCTACTGTTGCACGAAGAGAGAGTAATGAAATTTCAATTCTTGGTATGTCATGTACATATTGAAGAACTGACAATAAAGCTGACTTTGATTTTGACTTATGGTAATGTTAGTTCTATTATGCTAACGTTAGTTGCATTTATGCTAATGTTGGTTTTAAAATTTCAAAATTAGTTATATTTATGTTAACATTAGTTTTACTTATGTTAGCATTGCTTTTACTATGCTAATATTAGTTATTAGTTATGCTAACATTAGTCTTCTATGCTAACAATAGTTGCTATTTAATAGTTTATGCTATTGTTAGCTTTAATATTTCAACATTAGTTGAATTTATACTAACATTAGTTGTACTTATGCTAATGGTAGTGCTATTATGCTAAAATTAGTTGCATTTATGCTAATGTTAGTTTTATTTATGCTAACGATGGCTTTATTAAGCTAACATTAGTGTTCTATGCCATCATTAGCTGGATTTATGCTAATGTTAATTTTATTATTTCAACATCTGTTGAATGTATACTAACAATAGTTCTACTTATGCTAATGTTCGTAATATTATGTTAATATTATTTGTATTATTATTATTTTTTTGTTACCTGTTAGCCTGTTCTTTAGCGTCATTACTGCTAATAGTTGCAGGTTCTCACTAGAATAAGTGTTAGACCAGCCGCTAGCCAGAGCAAACAGGCATGCAGGTATACAAAATGTACGCAATGCCATAAAAACAGCAGCATCAAACGGATTAATTTCTAAAGATTTAAACTTGTTTTGAGGAGAACCTAAAGAGCTGAGAATAAAGTGCAGCTTACACCAGAGGTCCAGCGGCTGATCGCTCATGATGGAACCATGTTGGAGATTCAGAAGGTCTGAGGAACAAACACAAAATGATAGTTAGTGATGCTGGAAAATAACAGTAAAAGGTAAAATTATAAACAGAAACTCAACTGTGTTCCATATAGTCTTTATATTTTAGCTTTAGTAAATCTATTTCTCTATATAAGCTTCATCTTTTGTGTTTAATAAATTTATTTTCTGTGTAATTCCCATTGTTTTGGGTTTGTTAAATATACTTTCTGTTTTCATAATAGACAGAGATGACTTCAGTGTTATTTATAAATTTTACTTTTTTGTACTGTATAATCTCAATAATTTTAATTTTATTACATATTTTTCAGGATAAACTTCATATTCTGAGTTTATTAAATATATTTTCTGTTTTCATAATAGATGAAATAGAAAGATAAATTTAGTATTTTATAAATATAAATCCAGCTATCTGTGTTTTGTATAATAATACTATTTCTGGTTGAAGAAATGTATTTTTCTGTATATTCTCCAATTTTGTGTTTAAGAAATATGTTTTATTCGATATAATCTTCATATTTTAATATATATTTCTGTGTAATGTTCATATTGTAGTTTAATAAAACATATTTTTCAATATAATCTTCATATTTTAGTTATATTAAATATATTTTTTCTATATAACCTTCACATTTTAGTTTTATTAAATAGATTTTTCTGGATAATCTTCATATTTTAGTTTTATTAAATAGATTTTTTCAATTTATTCTCCATACTTTGTATTTTATAATATATATTTTCTCTATAATGTTCATATTTTAATTTTATTAAACATATTTTTCTGTATGTTTCTATTTTAAGTTTATTTAATACATTTTTCTGTATAATGTTCATGTTGTAGTTTAATGAAATATATTTTCTGCATAATCTTTATATAGTACTTTTATTAAATATATTTTTCTGTATATTTTCCATATTTTGTGTTTAAGAAATAGATATTTTTCAGTATGTTCATATTTTTATTTTATTAAATTATTTTTACTGCATAATCTTCATATTTTAGTTTTATTAAATTATTTTTCTGCGTAATATTCATATTTTAGTTTCATTAAATTCATTTTTCTGCGTAATATTCATATTTTAGTTTCATTAAATTCATTTTTCTGTATATTATCCATATTTTGTGATGAAGAAACATATTTTCTGTATAATTTTTATATTTTAGTTGCATTTATAGTATTTTTCTATATGTTCACATTTTTGTTTAATTAAATATATATTTCTGTATAATCTTCATATTTTAGTTGTATTAAATTATTTTTTCTGCATAATCTTTATAGTTTAGTTGCATTTAAAGTATTTTTCTGTATAATGTTCCCTTTTTAGTTTTAGTAAATATATTTTTCTGCATATTCTCCATATTTTGTCTTTAAGAAACATATATTTTTTGTATAATCTTCATATTTTATGTAATAATAATATATTATTCTTTACATTCCTAGTTAATTAAATCATTTTCTGTTCCCGGACAGAAACTCTGCATCCTGCTCAACTCTCTTCTCTCTGAACCGTAAAACGTCCAACTAAACTTGCAGCTAACTTTGCGGGTCTCCAGCTGCCGGTTAACGAGAGAAATGAGCGGATTATCGGCGGTTTGCGGCGGAGCTCCGATCTGCGCCACGATTTCTGAGCTCGACTCCGGTCTGCAGGCTTCTGGCAATCTGCCTGCTGTTTTCGGAAGCCATTTTACTGGCCACAGTGGCCACCGAACCGACCCACCTGGTGCGGAGACGCGGCGGGGACACCGACCCTCTGCCCCGGCGGAAGCCCGGCTCTGCGTCGCCTCGCCCGGGTAGTCGCGCTCGGAGCCCCGGCCGCTGGGCTCCGGAGATGCAAAGTTTGGCGTCAATTTTCGCAGCGACTCAGTCGCCTGCTCGAGCTGTGACCACCATGTTTTATCACAGGAAATGACATGGAAACACGGAAGAAAGCAGCTGCGCAAAAATTAAAGTTAACCGGCTGAATTTGGAGTCTGCAGGCCGGTGAGGGAGGACGGAGGCCGGGCAGGGAGGCCGGGCAGGGAGCTCCGGAGGGCGGCCCGGGAGGCTGCGGCTCCTCCTCTATGTTTCCCCGGAGAGAATCAGAGCAATAACACAGAATCTAAAGTTCAGACTCACTGCAGCTGGAAAACTGTATATTTAATACTTAAATACACGTTTAACTCCACACACAACTAATAGTTTAACATTTACTGAAGCAAAATAAACCGAAAAACTGCAGGTTTATTGGAAATCACAGCGACACAAAACAAGAAGACACAACATGATGACAAAGAAATAGACTTATAACGACACACAAAACCACCAGAAAGACACACAAAATAAACACAAAGACAACATGTAAAGTAACTCAAAAAGAAAACAATCACAGAGACACAAAACAAGAAGACACAAGATGACAACAAAGAAATAAAAAGACTCTAATGAGACACAAAACAGCCAGAAAGACACACAAAATAAACACAGACACAAAACAACAACAACAAAACAAAACACCACAAAAGACACACAAAATGACCACAAAGACCACATGCAAAATAACTTTAAAAAGAAAACAATCACAGAGACACACAAAATATCCCTATAATAACTACAACCACAAAAAATGAGCACAAAGAGACACAAACTGACCACAAACACACCAAAAACAGCCACAAAGAGGCAAAACATATTATAGAGACACACAACAACCACAGAGACACAAAATAAATCTGTATTCCTGCTCTGACATCTGTTCTACCAGACTTCATTTCAAATATTCCCAGTTCTAGACTTGAATTTATTATTTTCTTGTGTGGTTACAAACATCTTCAGCCTCTATAGTATCTACAGTGGTGGAAAAAAGTTTCCGGACATCCTGAAAATTTTACACAATCTCAAATATTACAATGAAATATTTGTGGAAAAATCTTGTTTGTGTTTCAAAAGGTGTGGCTGCATTAGACAGAAGAAATACAAATTACATGTTTTTTATTTATTGTTTACAAGAAAAAATAACAAAACTAAATTCTTGACAGTTTCAATATGTCAGTTCTCAACATTGTCAGCATCAGAGTCAACTAATAACAGTGAAACTTCTGATGTCCACATTTTCAACATTTTTGGGAAATTTTTGAACATCTTTTGGTGGTAAAAAAAGATGTTAAAAATTTTTTCTTTAAGAACATTCACAAAAAAATCAACCAAAGTCCACCGAAACTCGCTGGATTTTGGTTGATTGTTTGTGAATGTTCATAAAGAAAATATTAGAAGTTTTACTGATATTTATATCCATATATATAGATATAGATATATATATATAGAGAGAGAGATATGTAATCATTTTCGACTTTTTTTTTTTTTAAAGATTTTTATTCATTTTTTGAAAATATTTGCAAAAAATTTCTTGCCAAATTTTGGGGGATTTTTTAAAAATAAAATTTTTAAGGGAAACTTTTAAGGAATTATTGGAATTTTCTTCCCGAAGTTTTTGCAAATTTTCAGAAATTTGGGGAATTTTTTGCTGAACTTTTGGATTTTTTTCAGACAAGGAAACAATATTTCTTGGTGCCCGTAAATGAAGACAACAGGAGGGTTTATTCTCTAAATTCTTTGGTTTATGCTTTGAAACAGACCTTTTGATAATCTACCACAGATTTTCAGTGGAGCTCTGAGGATTGATCAGGCCACTCTAAGACCTAGATACTGAGCTCCTGCAGCCAAGTTCTACTGGTCCTGGATGTGTTCAAGGAGCATTATCTTGTTGAAACATCTAGTTTGGACCTTGACGGAACAGTTAGAAGCGAGCATGTGGGTTTGGAGAATGGAACAATACTTGGCAGAGGTCAATGTGAGACGACCAACACCAGCAGCACTCATGCATCCCCAAACCATGATACTAAAAGAAATTAAGATTGAAGACCTAAGAGTGATCCTTATTGCAATATTTTACAAAAGCATGGGATGCCTGAAAACTTTTATCCACCACTGTATAGTAGTATTTCTGTAGTAGTCAAGTACTTTATTCAGAATATCAACAATTTGTCAGGTAATTTCATATTTTTTTTTGCTGTAAAAGAACAAAATATTCCCCAATTTTAGATTTAAGTTTCATCAATCTTTATGCAGCTGCTCAGACTTCTGTCGTACCAGACTTCATTCATACATTTTATTCAAGGTAAAAAATTTTTTTTTTGTCAGAATACATCGCACAACAGAAAATCCCACACCTTCTTATATTTCTATATTACCAGACTTTGTTCAAAATTAGAGCTGACTTATTCAGTTCTAGTGTGTTAGCTCATACCTCTACATCATCAAAATACATGCTAAATATTCCAAATTGTAAACTTGTGGCTTCTTGTTTGTAGCCCCATGTTTCCCAAACTATTTTATTCTGTGTTTTGGAGAAAATACAAACAAAAAATGTACATAAATCTAGTAATTTTTTGCTTGATTGTTGCAGTGTATCCCTTCATGGCCAGAGTTTATCATCTTCCACTTCAGTTTGAAATTAAATCAGGAGTAACACAAAACTCAAAATTCAAATAACAGACTGTGAAACCCTGAAAGGTTTGTTGGATGTTAATATTTTTTATGATTGATATAAAAAAAATACAAAACTATAAAACATTTAAAATAATGTCTTTTTAAAAAAGTAGCATTCAGTAGATAATGACAGAACTTTCAAATATACAGTAAAAGGCATGAAAAGGTCGAGAAACTGTCGGAAAACAGAAAAACAAACAGGAAAATATACACTGAGACACATTTTCATACATATTATCAGTTTACAGTAGTGTTTGTTTAGCCACAGTGGTTTAATTCTCCTAAAATAATCAATATGTTTTAGAAATCACTCTGTATTTAATGCAGATTAATTTTTACAAAAACTACATCCTCCAGTGATGCTACAGCTCTTTAACAGCTGGAAAAAACAGGATTTCTATGTTTGAACACAAAGTTTATGAGGTATAAAGGTGTGAGGTTGTTTGTAACAATCAAAAATAAAAATAATGATTAGCTGCAGCCCTTTTTGGCAGTTTTAGTCTTTGAATCTAGTGTGTTACATAGGGATCGACCGGTTTGTGGGTTTATTGGGCTAATTATTGGAGGTTAAGAAAGAGGATGACTGGTAATTGAAGCCGATATGCATTAAATATAATGTTTTAACAGCATGTGACAGCAGAGAACCTGTCAGTCATTACTAGGCTTCTTCATCAATATGGGTGACTATAGTTGAATAGGTAAAATAGAAATAGGAGTGACTCTTCGAGTTAATCTGTGGCTGCCTTTTAACTTAGCCGCTAGTCATTAGCATAGCCGTTAGCCACTGTGAGAGAAGCTAACGTCCTGGTTTGCTTGTTTCTTGTTCAGTTTTTCTGCATTTTCAGCATTATTAATTGGGTAGAGACCGTTTTCTTTGCCAGTATTTGGTATTTTATCAATTATCTGTCTTTTTATTGACCCATAATTGATCAATTAATGCACTACTCCGCCTTCTAACTTGGTCGTAAGCCGTTAGCATAGCCGTTAGCCACTGTGAGAGAAGCTAATTTCCTGGTTTGCTTGGTACTTGTTCAGTTTTCCTGCATTTTCAACATTACAAATTAGGTAGAGACCATTTTTTTTGCCAATATGTGGTATTTTATCAATTATCTGTATTTTTATTGACCAATAATTGATAAATGAAATGTTCTACTTCAGGTCTGATCAGCTTCCTCTCTCTGTCACAGTGGCTAACGGCTATGCTAACGGCTAGCGGCTAAGTCAGAAGGCAGCCACAGATTAACCTGAAACAGAGTCTGGAAAACAATAATTAATAATTCTTTAAGATCTCGACCTTAATGGGCAATAAAAGTGATAAAACTGTGAAATATTAAGAAAACAGAAGAACAGCAGACATACCTGCAGGAGACAAACTGATCAATCTCATATAAACAGAGGACAGCATCCTGATTTAATCCCTCCCATTCCTATTTTATATATTCAGTTACAGTTGCCCTTATTAATGAAGATGCCTAGTCATGAATGTCATATTCTCTGTTCTCACATGCTGTCAAAACACTACATTTAATGTATATTGGCTCCAAATATCCGTTATCAGCCTTTCTTGATCATCAATAATCAGAATGAGTATGGGGATCCTTACATCGTACCACTTTTGTCACTGATTTACATAATTTCCAGTCAGAAAAAGCACATTGGTTGCATAAAAATTTACTATTAATCAAGATTTTCATCACTATGAATCATTTTAGGCTTAATTTTGTGTATATTTGTACATTTTATGAGAATATTTGCTCTTGATAACTCAAAAATAAGCTTGATATTGTTAGAAAATGAAGCCTTGAAATTACATTTGCTGCCAAAAATATGTTTTTAATCACAAACTTCAAACTGCTCTCAGCTACAAGCATGCAATTTACCTCATTCACTGATAAATAACACGACTGTTCTCTGCTGTCACATGCTGTTAAAACATCTGTATCAGTTCCAAATATCGGTTATTGGCATTTCTTGATTATCAACTATCAGCCCTAGAAAAGAAACAACATATTGGTCGATAACTGTTATTACTTATTGTTTACCAGACTCTGTTTCAGGTTAATCTGTGGCCGCTAGCCCTTAGCGTAGCCACTGTGAAAGAAGCTAATTTCCCGGTTTGTGTTTCTTGTGCAGTTTTCTCTCCTTAACAGACATTTCTGAGATCACAGAGTGACGACAGACAGACTATTCAGACCTGAAACAGAACATAAAAATAACTGCCAATACTGATGATCGTAAAATTGCCAAATATCAGCCACAATAATCGATCGATCCCTAGTTCTACCGCCCAGATCGTGTTGTTTCAGCAGCTTCTACCTGCTTCCTAAAGTGACGTCGAGCAGAAACCTGATGAAACTAAAGGAGGATTTGGTATGAAATTCTGTTTCCGCTCTTCACGTATTGCTCCAGGTTCTCCTTGTGGTAGTTGGTGTTGCTGTGCTTCTTGATGCTGTCCATCTTGAACACTCTGGAGCCTTTGATCAGAGCCAGTTTGTGGTACATGGAGGAGGCGTGAAGGCGGCAGACGTGGCACCACATGTGGTCGAGGCTCGGCGAATAGCGGAGGAACCAGAACATGCTGAGCCACTCCTTCCTGAAGCGAAGAGGCGGTCGACGCTTTTGGCCCGATGGACTCGCCTTGCTGTCGTCACGTTGAACCACCTGATCAGGTGAGAGCAGCTCCGGCCCTGCAAGGATTGACAGATACATGAAACGTCTGCAGAGAACTGAACCTAAACTGACTGAAATATGCTCTGAAGCTGCAACAGGTATTAATACAAAACAACCTGACACAAAGAAAATACAAAACCTCGGAAATGAGAAACAAAACTGCCAGAAAGTGAGAATAC
Source organism: Amphiprion ocellaris (assembly GCF_022539595.1). NCBI lineage: Eukaryota > Metazoa > Chordata > Actinopteri > Pomacentridae > Amphiprion > Amphiprion ocellaris. Next base: position 36,124,514 of record NC_072768.1, read on the forward strand.
ACTGCAAAGACTCAGAAACAAGACATGAAACAGCAAACAACAACAAAGACATAAAAACAAGTTGCAAAATCGTCAGAAAGTTACGCAAAATGACTACAAATACTCGGAAACAAAACACAAACAGCTAAAAAGTGACAAAACAATCACGAATACTCAAAAACAAGACACAAAACATCCAGGAAGTGACACAAAATTAGTACAAATAAGACACAAAACAGCCACAATGTGAGAAAAGTACAAAGATGCAGAAACAAGACACAAAACTGCAAAAATGTGACATAAAGGATGACAAAGACTTAAAACAAATTGAAAAATGATCACAAAGTGACACAAAACAACTACAGAGACTCAGAAACAAGATGCAGAAAGGCTTGAATGTGACACAAAATGACTACGAAAACTCAAAAACTAGAAGCAGAACAGTCAAAAAATAACTCAAGATGAGTATAAAGACTTTGAAACAAGACAAAAAACTGCCGGAAGGTGAGACAAAGCTACAAAGATGTGGAAACAAGACATGAAACAGCAAAAATGCAACACAAAACAACAACAAAGACATAAAAACAAGTTGTAAAAAACAGTCAGAAAATGATGTAAAATGGCTACAAATACTCTGAAACAAAACACAAACAGCTAAAATGTGACACAAAACAACTAGAGACTCAAAAGCAAGATGCAAAATGGCCAGAAAGTGACACAAAACTACGGATTCAGAAAGTCAAGGAAGTGAAACAAAACAACTAAAAAGATTTAGAAGAAAGATTCAGAGCCTCCAGGAAGTGGCAAAAACAACTACAAAGACTTAAAAACAAGACATAAAATGGCCAGAACATTAAAACTACAAAGACTCAGAAACCACACACAAAATAGCAAGAAATCGATGAAAAAACAACTGAAAAGATTCAGAAACAAGACACAAAAATGCCAAAAAGTGACACAAAACAAATACAAAGACTCAAAAATAAACATAAAACAGCCAGAAAGTTACACAAAACGACTACAAAGACTTGGAAGTGAGATATAAAATAGCTCAGAAAGAATTAGAAACAAGACAACAAACTGCCAGAAAATGAGACAAAACTACAAAGACTGGGAAACAAGACATGAAACAACAAAAACGCAACACAAAACAGCAACAAAGACATAAAAAGAAGCTGTAAAATGGCCATAAAGTGACGCAAAACAACTAAAAGGCTCAAAAATAAAAAATAAATCAGCCAGGAAGTGACACAAAATGTGTACAAACACTTGGAAATAAGACACAAAACAGCCAGAATGTAAGAAAAAACTACAAACACTGGGAAACAAGACACAAAACCGCAAAAATGTGATACAAACAACGATAAGGACTTTAAAACAAGTTGAAAAACGGCCAGAAAGTGACACAAAACAACTATAGAGACTCAAAAACAAGACACAAAACAGCCAAAATGTGAGAAAAAACTACAAAAAATCGGAAACAAGCTGCACAGAGTCCTGAACGTGACGCAAAACGACTACAAATACTCAAAAACTAGAAGCAGAACAGCCAGAAAAGAACTCAAAACGAGTACAAAGACTTGGAAACAAGGCAAAAAAACAACCCTAAAGTGAGACAAAACTACAAAGACTGGGAAACAAGACACGAAACAACAGCAATGTAACACAAAAACGACGGCATAGACTTAAAAACAAGACACAAAATCATCAGAAAGTGACACAAAACAAGTACAAGCTCTGGGAAACATGATGCAAACCAGCTCAAAATTGCCAAAAGAGCCTACAAAGACTCGGAACAGGACACGAAATAGCAAAAACGTAACACCAAATGGCCACAAAGCTTGAAAAACTATGTAAAACAGCCAGAAAGTGACACAAAACAGCTACAAATACTCAGGACTAAGACAAAACAATTAAAAAGATTCGGAAACAAGATGCAAAAAGGCCAAAATTGGCACAAAACAACTACAAAGACTCAAAAACAAGACATAAAATGGCCAGAAAGCGAGAGAAAACTCCAAAGACTCAGAAACAAGACAGAAAAAAGTAAAAATGTAAGACAAAATGACTACGATTTGGAAACAGTATGCAAAAAGACCAGATAGTGGCACAAAACAACTACAAAGACTCAAAAAGGCAAGAAACTGACACAAAACAGTTACAAAGATTTCGAAACAAGACATAAAATGGCCATAAAGTGACACAAAACAACTACAAAGACTTGAAGAAGTGATGTCGTGGCTTCTTTTTATAGATGAAGAACATTTTGATCACAAAAACCACCCAGGAATTTAAGATTAGAACTAATTTAATTTGATGTGATCCAACAACACAGTTGAATCCTGTAGATAAATGATGAGCAAACACATTTTCTGAGGTGAAAGACTCAAATAAAACCAACAGAAGCTTCATGTTTACTAAACTTACATTCAGGAACCACCACTTCTATCTCGTGGATCGTCTCAGGGTTCTGCTCTGGTTTGATCCAAGCAGCTGAAGCCTCCATGTCTTCTTGTTCTCCTGCAAACTGAGACAACTTCTCCTTCAGCTCCTCCACCCTCCTCTGCAGCCGGACACAGTTCAAACAGGAAGAAGAGGACGAGGAAACAGGAAGTGATGAAGAGGAGGCGTCTGACTTTCCCTTCAGAGGTGGAACTTGAAGGTTCAGCTCCACCGTGAGCTCAGAGTTGGAGGACGACGCCTTGGACTGAGCTCTGGACCTGATGGAGGCTTCCAGAGACGCCTCCAGAGCATTTCTGAAGAAGTCCTGAAACATCACATCATGTTAGTTAAATCTGCGAAACTCTACAAATAAACAGAGAGCAGATATTTGTTGTACTCGTACCCTGAAGCTGAGTTCTGTGTTGTTTGCGGCTGGACGGTCGACTGTTTCGTCTTCAGGCTTCTTACTGACGTTGGTGTTGATCTGAATGAGCGACTGCAGCACAGATTTTACATCTCTCCAGGGAGGAACCGACGGCTTCTTGAAACCTGTAGTACACTTTATAGTTTAGTCTGATTATCAGGTTAACCTCAGTCCAAGGATGCAAATTTTTAAAGTATTTTTAAAGCATTTTTAAAGCAATAGTACGAGTTTTTCCAACATGGACATCTCTACCACCAAACTCCATTTAAAATATTCCCAATTTTTGAAATGACTTTACAAGGGGTCCTCAGTTTACGACGTACGCCATTTCGTTGGAACTGGTTATGTGGAACCAGTTGGCGAGCGGAGTGGACGAATACGTCAAGACACGGTGCTAAGACGGCTTTGAACTGATCGATATCGTGATACATGTAACGGCTTTCTTTACATTTTCGGAGTTCTGACTTATGGCAAAAACCGACTTTGGTTACGCCGTAGGAACGGAACTCCAACGTAAGTCGAGGACCCCCTGTATTTACTTCTGTTGTGGCAGCACAGATTTCTACAGTACCAGAAATTCTAGCAGTTTTAGACTTGATTTTATTCAAGTGGCAGCCTTTATTTTTTTCTTTTTCTGTCAGACCCTACTTTGGAAAGCACAAATGTATGCTCTTACACAGACATCTATGGAACCAGACTTCTTTCAAATACTCTGCAATTTTAGACCTGACTTATTCAGACCTTCAGTCTACCAAGCTTCATTCAGAATATTCCCAATTATTCCAGGAAACCTTAATATTCGTTACAAAATCAACTCGCTTTAGGAGTGTTAATGATTAATTGATAATTTGCCGTTAATAATTTGAAAATGTATTCACAGAAAAGGCCGAAAACAAAGGACATGCATGTCAGAAAATGTGTTGTAAATTAGCTGTAGTACCTGGTGGCGCCTCTTACTTTATAATGAAATTAAAGACTGCAGTTGGTTTGCTGTGTTTAACTGTAGCTACCTACAGAGGTGGCCACTTTGATTACAGGCACCAGAGCAGAGAGCATTGTGGGGGTTTTGCTTGTAAAGTGGCAAAGACTTCTGTGATGGATAATGGCTTCTGAATGGAATCTACACGGATAGCAAATCACTTAGTCGAGTGGTTAATGTAACCATGCAACCTTGGTGACAAATGTCAATTGCTATCGAGGTGTCGGTCTTTGAGAAGTTACAGCAGCTAACAAGAAATACATCAGTTTGATCTGACTCATACTCATCTAAGAAGAACAAGCAGAGTTTCTGAGGGTTTGAAATGGCAAAAACAGATTTTTTGTGTCTGTTGTTGTTGGTTTTCTGACCTTCTGCTGCCTCTGATTGTGTCTGAGGAGTTGTGGATGTCTCTGCTGGTCTCGTCTCCATCTTTTCTCTTTTGATCTGCTTCTTCTTTGACTTCACCGATAGCAAGTTTTCTTCATTATAATCCAGGTGTAAAGATGGAGCCCAATCTGCAAAATACTTCAGTGATCAAAATACTGGTTTTGAAGATGCTTACTTTATTCCCCAAACACTCCCTATGTCACAATGAAATAATATTTCAACCATTTTAACTGGTTTTAAACTGTGACTCCGCCATCTTCGTTTTGGTTTTGGAAACAGAGGCGCAATCTGTAAAACCACTGAAAAATGTTTTGAACCACACAGTGAATTGTTTTATATTTCATATACATTTCAAATACATTAGAAAGTGGCATCAAACTATCTCCTGGCTGCAGGTGAATTTGCTTTTAGAGAATTTAATGGGCTAAGAGCAGTTCCATCTGGGCAAGCAAGAGAGCATTGTGTTGGTTTAGCTAGCAACGGGCATCATGACAAAGACTTCTGCAGCACTTAATGACCTCCAGTCAAAATTCATAAACTTGTGGGTATTCTGACCTCCTGCTGCCTCTGATTGTGTCTGAGGAGTCGTGGACGTCTCCGTTGGTCTTGTCTCCGTCTTTTTCTTCTTTATCTGCTTCTCCTTTGACTTCATTGACAGCAAGTTTCCTTCATTGTAATCCAGGTGTAAAGATGAAACCCAATCTGCAAAATACTTCAGTCAAAATACTGCTTTTGAAGATGTTTCTTTTATTCCCCAAACACTCCCTAAGTCAGAATGAAATAATATTCCAACCATTTTAACTGGTTTAAAACTGTGACTATGTTCCCTGTCCTGGTAGCTGCCATCTTTGTTTTGGTTCAGAAACAGAGAAGTAATCTGTAAAACCACTTAAAATGTTTTTAACCATATACTGAATGTCTTTTTTTTTTTTTTTTTTTTTTTTTTACAAAACCTTAGACAGTGTTTAAAACACTCTTCTGACTGCCAGTAAATTTGGTTTTAGAGAATCTAATGGGCTAAGAGCAGTTCCATCTTGGCAAGCAGAGAGCATTGTGCAAGTTTATCCAACGGGCACCATGACAAAGACTTCACTTAATGACCTCCAGTCAAAATTCATAAACTTGTTGGTATTCTGACCTTCTGCTGCCTCTGATTGTGTCTGAGGAACTTTGAACGCCTCTGCTGGTCTCGTCTCTGTCTTTTTTCTTTTGATCTGCTTCTTCTTTGACTTCACCGACAGCAAGTTTCCTTCATTGTAATCCAGGTGTAAAGATGGAACCCAATCTGCAAAATTTTTCAGTGATCAAAATACTGGTTTTGAAGATGTTTCGTTTATTCTAACATTCCCTAAGTCAGGATGAAATACTATTCCAACCATTTTAACTGGTTCAAAACTGTGACTCCGCCATCTTTGTTTTGATTTGGAAACAGAGAAGCAATTTTTAAAACCGCTTAAAAAATGTTTTGAACCACACAGTGAATTGTTTTATATTTCATATACATTTCAAATACATTAGAAAGTGGCATCAAACTATCTCCTGGCTGCAGGTGAATTTGCTTTTTGAGAATTTAATGGGCTAAGAGCAGTTTCATCTTGGCAAGCAGAGAGCATTGTGCAAGTTTAGCTAGCAACAGGCACCATGACAAAGACTTCTGTGACACTTAATGACCTCAGGTTAAAATTCATAAACTTGTTGGTATTCTGACCTTCTGCTGCCTCTGATTGTGTCTGAGGAACTTTGAACGTCTCTGCTGGTCTCGTCTCCGTCTTTTTTCTTTTTATCTCCTTCTTCTTCGACTTCACCGACAGCGAGTTTCCTTCATTTAGATCCAGGTATAAAGATGGAACCCAATCTGCAAAATACTTAAATCATCAGAATTCTGAGAATGAAATAATATTCAAACCATTTTAACTGATTTCACATTTCAGATCATTAGAAAGTGACATCAACTATCTCCTGGCTGCCGGTGAATTTGCTTTTAGAGAATTTAATGGGCTATGGACAGTTCCATTTTGGCAAGTAGAGAGCATTGTGTTGGTTTAGCTTGCAACGGGCACCATGACAAAGACTTCTGTGACACTTAATGACCTCCAGTCAAAATTCATAAACTTTATTGATAACCTGACCTTCTGCTGCCTCTGATTGTATCTGAGAAGTTGTGGACATCGCCGTATTTTTTCTTTTTATCCGCTTCTTCTTTGACTTCACTGACAGTGAGCTTCCTTCACTATAATCCAGGTGTAAAAATGGAACCCAATCTGCAAAATACTTCAATCATCAAAATTCTGGTACTGAAGATGTTTCCTTTGTTACCCAAACACTTCCTAAGTCAGAATGAAATAATATTCCAACCATTTGAACTGGTTTCACATTTCAGAACATTAGAGCGCATCATAGGAGTTTAGCTAGCAACGAGCACCATGACAATGACTTCTGTGACACTTAATGACCTCTGGTCAAAATTTATGAGTTTAACATAAACCTTGTTGGTATTCTGACCTTCTGCTGCCTCTGATTGTGTCTGAGGAGTTGTGGATGTCGCCGTTGGTCTTGTTTCTGTCTTTTTCTTTTTTATCTGCTTCTTCTTTGACTTCATTGACAGCAGTAGATAGTTAGCCGGTCCGGAGTCTTCTTCATGTTGATCCAGGTGTAGTGGTGGGAACCCATCTGAAATATACCTAAATTGTCAAAACACTTGTTTCCAAATACTCACTTTCTACATCTGGGTAAAATAACATTCAGACCGTTTTTATTTTTTACTGGTTTCTAATATGAGACTTTGTTTTCCACTTTAACCTTAACTTACATTAAACATATTTCAAAACAGTGGACAAGTGTGTAAAACAACCTTCTGGCTGATGTTGAATTTACTCTAAGAGAAATTAATGGGTAGCTCCATGACTGAACATACGTCAGTAGATGACAGCACAAACTGGAGCTTCTGTTCATAGGGTCTAAACTTAGGTTGTCATGATTAGGTTTTATCCCTGGTCCACTCTGTGTTCTGTAACAGGTAGTGTCTGCTAATACAGAGTCACAATCCAGTAGCATTTAAATACATTAAAGTTACTCAAGTGAATTCAGTGTATGTACTTAAAATCTGAATTAATCTGCAAGGCATTAATAAAGAAAATTGCATCTTTACATTCAAGCTGTTCCTTAATGTTATTAAGCAGTCAGATACCTTTGTAGGACACTGTCTGAAATGTAGTGCTAGAGGGTTGGGTTACTGTGGCTCTACAAACTCTAAAGGCTACTGCACACTGTGAGATTTTCGGCTGTCCCAGGCGAAAGATAACAATCATGAGAGAATCATGGCTTTAAATCGGTGGCTCTACGTCACACTGTGAGACAGGTTCAGGGACAGCTGTTGTCATGGTCTTACAACCAAAGACAAGCTGCAATCACACTGAGATTCAGCTGTGTTTTCATTGTACAATCTGAACACAGCAAACTTCACATCGTGCCCAAAGATTATTCGATTCATGTCGTACAGTGTAGCATGCTGTGAACTCATAAGATTGTTAAAATCGCAGTGTGTAGAGGCCTTAAAAGATGGTGAAAACCTATATTCTCTGCATGCATGCAAGAAATCTATTGCAGATTAGATGTAGTACCTCTTACTTATTACTAATAGAGACCAGAGGAGGCATCACTCAGACTACAGGCAGTTCATGTAAGCAGAGAGCATTATGTTGGTTTAGCTAGCAGTGGGCACCATGATAAAGTCTTCTGTGATGCTTAATGGTCTCCAGTCAGTGCTTCTGTTTGTTCCTGAATCCCAGGAAGGTTTAACAGAGCCACCTTTTTAACATCGGGTGTAAATGGACCAAAACAGCAACATCAGGACAGGACAAATGTCTGTTATGTTAATTTTGTGTTACCAAATACTCTGTTACTTATTGATAAGGCTACCAGTTATTGATTTACTAAATTATTCGTAATTTGCATCGCTAAGTGTGCTTGCCACAAAGACCGGGTTTACGTTAAAGTCAACACTGATCAGTTAAATGTGCCTCGATCGGCCCCAATCCTGATCTTTAACATCCTTCGTCTTCATTTTAAAACTTGTTGCCATTAATTTTTTTCTATTGGATGGCCTTTGTGTGTCTATTATTGTTGACATACTGACCTTCTGATTGTGTCTGAGGAGCTGTGAAAGCCACTACTGGTCTCTTCTTTAAAATCATTTTCTGTTTCTGCTTCTTCTTTGTCTGCACTGACAGCGGGACCCGTTCGGCCCGTCTCAAGTTTCCGTCATTATGACCGAGGTTTAGAGACGGAGCCCAGTCTGGATCTGACTCCAGCATCTCATACGCTGGTCTACCTGTAAAAGCACATAGTGTTGGTCTCAGACACAGCAGGGGAGACGGTAACCTGTATGATATAGACGCTAGAGCTGCAACTAATCCAACAATTATTTAATGCACAATAAAAATGTTAAAGAAAGGGTCATTATGTAAAAATAAAGTATTTAAATGTCTCATTTTGACTGACTAGCAGCACAAAATCCAAAGATATTCTGCTCATGTTGAGGTCAAACTGTCAGCTCATTGACTAATCTCTCATCGTTTGCTATTTTGATGACCGTTTTATCACAACGGGTCATTATTTGAATTTACAGTGGGTTCATTTGTTGGCTTTATTTGTCTTCTGAAACAGCAACTAAACATCAGGTGCTGACTGGCCATCAGAAGTTTGGAAATTTTCCCAGTGGTTCTGTCTTGTGTGTGTTTTATTAGTATTTTTTTTAACCTACAAATAACTTTCTTCATTGGCTTCATTGACAGTGACAGACGCTCGGCTCATCTGGAGTTTCCTTCATTGTGGAAAACACTTAAACTGTCAAAACATTTGTTTTGAAGAGGTTTCCTTTATACCTGAAACACTCTTTACATCAGAATAAAATAATATTCCAACCATTTAACTGGTTTTAAACTGTGACTTTGTTTTATGTGCAGCTGCCATCTTTGTTTTGGTTTGGAAACAGAGGTACAACATGGAAAACCAATAAAAATGTTTTCAACCATAGAGTGGACAGAATGTTTTTCACTGAGATTGTCAGAGGAGTCTTCTAGTAACATTGATTTATATTTAATATACATTTCAGAACATCTGTGTTATGCACCGTAACTGACGGCCTGCTGTTGTAATTAGCAGGGGGCTTTTCTTTCCTGGAAATGACAGAGCAGACATGAGTTGTGCTGAAAGTAGGTCGTTTCTTGCTCTGGCCTCTATCCTCACAAACTCAGAAAAGAAAGAGAAACGTGGGAAGGCAACATTATAGTCTTCTTTAAACTTTGACCCAACCGTCGTCCATTTTCCTTGACGGTGAAAAGGCAGCTTCTCCGCGATCAGACTTCCTCCTCTGGCTGTCCTGAGGTAGGTTAAAACAGGTAATTACCCATCTTCCTTTGCAGCTTCTAGTTCACAGAGCAAGTCTGATAACTCACAGAGCTGATGAGGGTCTTTACTACTGCGCTTATGGAAGTTTTCTATTCTGGAGAACAAGGATCCTTCTGTTGCTTCTGGTGAGCCACAACATTCCTCAAGTGTTGTCCAAATCATAGCCAGGCCAGCAGATGGGTGACGTATATTGACTGCTTTCATCCTTTTTACATGTCCTGAAGACTTAGGGTCCAGCCACTTAATAAGAAGGTTAATTTCTTCGCTGGCAGTAAGACCAAGGTTTGTGATGGTACCTTGGTAATAAACTGGATCCGTCTCGTGTATATTTTTTAATTTTTTCTATTTTTTTTCATTTCAGATGTTCATTTTGATAATAACTTGTTTTATTGCAGATGCTTTTGTAAGTTCTTGTATTAAAAAAATGTTAGAGCAGTTATATCAGTATAGGTGTAGACATTTAAAAACTTAAAACAAATTTCAGACCTCTAAACATCTAAAGTTTTTCAGTGTTTCAAAATCAATAAGCCTAAAAAGCCTGAAAATAAAACTTAGGTCATTAATAAAACAAAAACAAGTCAACAAGGAGCTCTGGGTTTCACATTTTGACTAAAAAAATAATAAAATAAATAAAAATTAATTGATCAAAAGCTCCAGATATGAATTCCTTCCCATGTTCTTAACAGTATCTTCTAAACTTTGAACAAAAGAACTTCTAACAAACCGTCTCAGTATTGAAATAAAGCTGATGGATGACAGAAAAACTTTCATCAACAAGAAGCCGCAGGTTGTTTGGTTTGAACCATAGACTGTATATAAAGACTTTACAGAGTCTATGGTTTGAACTCACCGGAGTAAAAGTGTCGAGAACAGACCCTCATGGAGGACGGGATGCTGTCGAAGGTGATGTCACTCCGGCCCACGGCGGCCACCCAAGCCGCCCTCCGCCGCCTCGTCAGCTCCGATATCTGGCCGCCTTCGTTGGTCCTCCAGGCGGGGAAACAGTGGAAGGTCAGGCCGTTGGGGAGCTTCCTGCCGTGGTGGTCGTGAGACCGACGGCGGCAGTTTTTAACGCAGCAGTTTCTTCCCCCCATTGAAGCCACAGTAGACCGCGTACAGTCAGGGAGCCACCGGGACCAAAACAAACTACAGCCAACAGTGATGGCTGACCTCCCACAATGCTCTGCGGCGTGACGCTGCGTGACGCCATGACGTGTCACTTACGCAGATTTTTTTTCTTCAATTTTTCTTATTTTATTTACCTATTCAGTCTTTCTTTATCGTGATTAACTTGCCGTTTTTGCCTCGATTCGGAAGAAAAATAAAAACTACATAAAATATTAATTTATGATATATACAAAAATAACTTTATTTATACATCAGTTTTAATAACAAGCGCTTACAAGGTGCGTCGACGGACAAAACAAAATAGAATAGAATGCTTTTTATTGTCATTATACACACACACAATGTACAACGACTTTAAAAGACAACTGTTGTGGTGCAAAGCACAAATAATACAAGTAGATAAAAAGTATAACTATATATACAAAATGTAAAATAAGACAGCGAGAAGAACAAGCACGACAGCAAACGGCATATATATATATATATATATATGTATATATATATATATATATATATATATATATATATATATATATATCTGTGTGTGTGTGTGTGTGTGTGTGTAAAACCAGGAAACACTAAAGGCAACGTAACCAACAATTAAGACACAGTAAAAACACATAGAGGACAGACGCAAATCTGAAAACGCAATACGTTGATTTATTAATAAATACATGTAAAAATAATTAAAGCAAATAACCTTAATAGTCAAGTGATCGTTATTTATACAGGGCATTCAAACAATAGGCGGTGAGCCAAAGTGCTTTCGAATAAGATTAAAGCCATATAAATTTTACATAAATTTACCCTACTAATTTAGATGTTGACAGGTTGCGAGCCTATAATGATATATATAATGTTGCGGGATTTTTAAATAAAAGTTGAGTATCTTGTAAAGTTGAATAACAGCGGAGGATGTGTGTACAATAACTAAAGATACAATAAAGTTGTACACATTGTGAAGAAAAAAAAAAAGCTTCTAGCAGAGGATGGTTTCGATCCATCGACCTCTGGGTTATGGGCCCAGCACGCTTCCGCTGCGCCACTCTGCTTCGCATCAACCGCGAGCACAGTAGAGTATTTAAAGGAACAGACACGAGTATTTAGGACTGTATTATATTATACAGTAATGGAAGTCATAGCTTCAATAGGAAGACTAATAGATAACCTCCTATTTTAGTCTGCTTTTATTGTGTATTTTTGGTCAAATAGCTCCTCCTAAAAGATAATATAAAAGTCTTCTAGTTGCTTTATGGGTAACAAATAAATACTGTATAGTACACAAAGTTTAGTAATTGTTTTATTTATTGTTTTATTCTACAAACAGCATTTTTAAATCTAAACGTAGATTCTTTGTTATTTTTTTTCCATTGTCTATTTTTTCCGTAATTTGTTTTAATTTCTCATCTTCAACTTCAATATTCATCACTAGTATATAGAATTTTTTTTACATTTCACATTAAAATTTTCTCTAAAAATGTCATTTTATTTATTCTACTTTCTTATTTTCCACACGTGTTTTTTTTTAATTTTATTTTTATTTCAATTAAAAATTTAACTTGTTTTATTTTCTTTTTTTCCATTTCATATTTAGATTTTGATTATGAATTTACCTAATTTTATTTTTATTCCATCTCTATTCTAACATTCACCACAAATGTAACTGGCATTATTGTTATTTATTTCATTTTTTAATTTTAATTTTCATTCCACATTAATTGCCTTTTTTCCATTTATATTTTAATTTTCTTTAGAAATTTCCTTTTTTATTTCATAATTCTCATCACAAATGCAACGTTTCATTTTATTTTGTCCATTTTAGAATCTAATTTTAATGACAATGTAACTTGTTTTATTTTCTTCTTTTAAATTTAGTATTTAAATTTTTGTTCTAAATTTAGCTCATTTTATTTATTCCATCTCTATTTTAACTTCCATCACAAATGTAACTGCCATTATTTTTATTTTACTATACATTTAAATTTTCATCAAACTGTTTGTTTTTTTTGCATTTTATACTTTAATTTTCTTTGCAAATTTATCATTCTCACCACAAATGCAACTGCCTTTATTTTATTTTTTCCATTCTTAATTTTCATTCTTAGTATAACAATTTTTATTTTTTTTTATTTTATAAAAATATTTATATTAATATATATATAATAAATATTTATTTTATTTGTAAAATATATTAGTGAATTTTATTAGTATTTGCATTTAAAAAAAATGTTTTCTAAACAATAATGTGAATTAAAATGGCAGCTTATGGATCATAAATACAAAACTGAGGCTGTGAATAAAAACAAAGCCACGAGACACTCTGCTTTTCACAATTTATTAACAAAATGATAAAATAAATAAATACAAATTGATCAAATGCTCCTAATATCAACTCCTCCCCATGTTCCCTACAGTATTTCCTAAACACTGCATACAAAGAATTCATCACAGAAGAGGCTCAATACAGAGGTAAGAATCCCACCAGACCAGTCACAATGTCAGGCCAACAGAAGACACATCTGGAACAGAAGTCAAAAAAATAAACACATTCCTTTCCAAAATCATTATGAAAAAATACAAACAATTATACAAATATTCAGATTGTGTAATTACCAATTTACACATTATTCAGCACACCAGGTGAACTTTTTCTTTATTCATATCGCTACAATGCATCTCACCAAATGGAAGATTAAAAAAGACTTCTTTATTTTGTTTTTTTTTAAAACGCATTTTTTCTTTTTTTTCTTTTTTGCACTCAACACACCCCCCAAATGGAATCAGCTGTGGATGAGGTAAGAAGCTGCAGGTGTACAGTTGGGTCCGGACAGGATGGATGGATGGAAGGAAGGAAGGATGGAGGCTGAGCGGGAAACAACCGATTAATGACGTCATGTACCGACAGAATACTAGAAGGCCACAATCATGACTTGATCGTTTTAAAACGGAGAGAGAAAATGAAAAGAGACTCGAGTCGGAGCGAACCACTGTTGCTTCACGGGAACCAGAGTTTAGTTTTGTCTTTTTTTTTTTTTTTTTAAACGGGACGTCTTCCAGCTTGGTGAATGCACACGATGCTGACGCGGGGAAACCAACGAGGTGATGATATGCAGCGACAAGGTGTCCAAACAAACATGTGCAGTGTTCTTTGGATAAATTCACTTTTAGAGCTCGGTAACAGAAAGCGAGGAACAGTTTTTAAGACTTGATCGAGCCCCCCGACCCTCCAACGCAGCTCTGCCGGGTCCCAACATTCAGCATGGTGCATTAGCCCAGTTCAAATTAAGACCTAAACCGAGGAGCTGCAGCCATGGATGGAACCAGAGAGCTGATTATTGCTGGATTTAACTCTATTACAGCCGTGAAAAACAGTGATTTCTACTGAATCTTGGCTGGAAATGACATAAAAAGTTACAGACAGGATCAATGAATCCAATCAATAAATGGATAAGATCACATTTTCGTCCCACTAGACTGAATGATGTGCAATGATAACAGGCCATTTGATGGGCGAATAACATCGACGTCTTAGTAGAGGCCAAGAAGAATCACCACCAAGACCATGCTGATGAATCTCACATCAGCAATTATAAAAACTGCTTGACTGATGTGGCAGGAATTTAAAGAACATCTAGTAAAAGCAAGAACATAGCAACAGTTAAAATTCATCAGTAACACGATGTCGTACTGTCTTTTGTCTTATTTTTATGTCATTTCCAGCCAGAAGAAACTCAACTGTAAGTCAAGATTTGGAATGGCTGAGAATAACTTTAGGTCTTCAACTTCCCCAGAGCTTTTAATGGTGAAGCTTTTCAAATGTTTCAACATCACAAATGGCAACTTTCCAGTGCAGGAATGGACCCTTAATTGTCCCTTTTAGACTTTCTGTTTCTGCGTGCACCAAAACAACAACAAAACTCGAGTTCTATAATCATGTAGGACATAGAGATTTGTTGTTAGTTTACGCCGATGTTGATTGATACCAGACGAGGACATCAGCTAAAAAATGGGGCTTGATGTTCTCTCCAAATTTAACCAACCAGCTTGAAACTCACATAGAAGTTTCTCAGTGAGTACCTAACCTAGAGTAGGTAGTTTTTCTGCCATGAAAGAGGCGCTAAAGGGTCGGTTCTTACAGCCGGAACACATATAAAAGGTTCGGACTGTCCTAAATCCGACTTGTATGTTCCTGCAGTGGTTCTACCAATGGTGATGCCAATAAGCCGGATAGAAACACTAGAAGCTCTAAGACTTCTAAGATTTTGTTAAATCTAGCTCTCCTTTATACATCCACAGCTTAAACCTTCGCAGCTCCGTCCACAAAACGCGACACCAGAAAGAAACGTCTCCTCGCAAAGGTTAATTGCGACCGCGATAACAAAACTGCACACGTTTGGCATCCGGACGCCAGAATGTTCAACGAAAGAGAGAAGGAAAGAAAAGAAAAGAAGTAAGAAAGAAAGGTGACTTGAGTTTCACATAAAAACTTAAAAAAAATCAACAAAAGCAAAATGCATATTAAAAAAGGTTTGACAAGTCTTGTATAAAAATTTGCATAAGAAGGCATGCGCTCCACCACGCCGAGTGGACAGATGTTGCTAATTGGGTTTTAGGTTTGTTCATTCCACACAGGCTCCGGCTCACATGACCTGATTTAGCAAACTCACCCCTCCTCCCAAAACACAAGAAGAAGAACCACAGCACAGAGGGGACGGCGGACTTTTCGAAACAGAACAAACGAGCTCCCGAGTCCAGCTAGAAAATGCATGACGGATCCCGATTTCTGATAATAATAATAATACTGGTCAAACCAAAAGTGCATCACAAAAACAACCCCGAGCGAGATCTCATCATCATCAACAGCTTCTCGCCAAACTGCCTCCGACCTCCATCAGCGTCTTTATTTTCATCTTTTTTTTTAACCCCCCGAATGTAAAAAGGAAATTAAAACACATTTAAGGCAACTCCTATTTTAAACAACAACAAAACACTATCTGGTCGATTTTTAAAACGGCATAATATGAAATGTAGTTTCAACTTGCATTGACTACTGGCAGCCTGAGGTGAAGGGACCGGGTTTGTGCTCCGGAGTCTGGAGGGGAGCTCCTGGGGGACGGGCTGGGTCGGGTCTGGTTGGGTGGTAGGATTATCCGGAGGGTTAGTAAGGTTCTACAAGTCACAGTGCAAGTCAAGAGACAAATATTATCTGCTGTTTGAAGAAAGGCACTCGAGGTACCTACTGTACAGAAGGGAAAGGTCCAGTTTGTCTGGAACAAGTTTGGGCTCTTTGAAAGTTGTTGAGTGAAGAGACTGGATGACTACTCTGCTCTATCCACGAGTGAACACAGTCTGACATGTTGAAAGAAGAAGGAACAAGAAGAAGAAGAAGAACATCCACCCGAGTACGCCAAGAAATAACAAAACACACAATAATGATACTCATAAGAAACTCAGGACACATTAGTTGCCATTTTCTGTTAGACTTGCATCTCTGGCTCTCGTTTTCCTTCCGGCTAAACTCTTCATCACAGACTAATCACATCATCAATCACTGTGGCCAAACACTTTCTGGGATCTTCTGAATGAAGGCAGTTTGTACAGTTGATGTCAGAGAACCAGGTGTCAGATATGCTGATTCAGAGTCCATGTGATATGAAAGAAAAAAAAAGTTCGTAGCCGCCCAACAACATGTTCACCCATGTCCACCAGCATAGCATCCTGATGCAAGGAGGAACTGAGGGTCTACAACCCTCTGCGGCCATGCTAGCAGCTCCTGCAACTTCCTACTCAAGTAGGCGATCCTCAAGTTGAAACTCCATGTGAGGAAGTCGGATCAGTTTTATGCACCTTGTATGACAGCGTCCACAAAAGTGAACATTATTGAGGTTGTATCAGTAAAAGAAGCATCTGGAATCGGTAACATCAGTGGTCATCTGTATGTGTGATGTTCTAACTAAACGATATCCGTTGTTAGCCTCCTCTTTCATTGCTGTATCTAGTTAAACTTTGCAGATATTCAAAGACAAGTTCGTTAGCAGGCAGCGAGTCCTCTGGTTGCAAAAGAAGCTTCATTCTATAAAAAAAATTAGTCTACTTCTCACTTGATCTGCTACCTCAGTAAACATTTTCCTAATGACTTCATGGTTTCAACTGCAAGTTTTCAGTGTGCTTCAATGTAGCAAGATATTTAATTTGTGAATTATAGTCCTATTGCCAATAAAGCAGGTTACGCTTTAGGGTGGGGCTACCTTGTGATTGACAGCTTGCTCCTGCACGGGCATGTCACCAAGTTCTCAAGTCAGATCCACCTCTTGCTTGGTACGTCCAGTTTTAAAAGGCTAAAACGTCGATGGCCAAATGTTAATCCACTTGTCACCATGGCTACATCCATTGTTTAAATACAGTCTACAGCCTTGAGGTTGCAGCATTGTCTGCAGAACAAGCGTCCACAAAAGCCAAACTTTACTGAGGTTATATCAGTAAATGACACAAGATAAAACATTTTGTAACGTTTGTGGTTGGCTGTGCCTGTAGCGATCTGACTAAATGTTTATTTGGTTCAGTTGTGTTGCTGTTCCAGATACCTGGAGTCGGGAATGCTTCAAGCTAGAATTTGGAATGCTCAACTTGGAAATTTATGTCCTCCGACACGAACTGAACGCAGTTTTAAGCCTTCACTACACTCCCGTGGGGAAGTATATATGGACATGAGCAGATACCGTGGACAACAAGTTGACACTACTGACCTTGATGCGTCGTCACCCTATGAACACAAATTTTGGGCAGCACGTGAACATTCATAAGGAGGTCTGTGCAGATTCTCGTGGACTTCAAGAGTTGCTAAAATGTACATCTCATGGACCCTCACAAACTTAAAGAAAGTATAATACTGGCCTTACACACAGTCGTGCTTTGAGCAAAAATGTCAGCATGCTAACACGTGCAGAATAATTTCACGTGACAGATTTCGTCAGCTGGCAGTTCTGCCATTATATTTGCTAGTACTGATTGTAGCTTATGCAAAAAGCCTGTGCAAGTTGCTTAGTTTTACTTTGACTCTGCAGCAGTAATATTTACCATGTTTGCTTAGCATGTTAGCATGCTAGCATTAGCTAAGTAGTGGTCCACATAATGGGAATGTCTTTTCTGCAGATGTTTGGTCATAAACCAAATTGTTGGACACATTGAAACGTTGGTGTGAGGATCACCAACATCAGTCAGGTTCATCTACTGGAGAACATGAATGTCTGTAACAGAAATTAATTGGAAAGATGCATAAGACAGTGAACAGGTGCAGCTAGCATGGCCGTAAAACCCATACCAATAAAACAACATAGATTAAAAACAGGTTTGAAGATTTCAACACATCAGGGGTGAAATACATTGTTGGACGGCTAAAATATAAGCAACAACCCTCCAATATAGCAAAAAAAGAAACAAAATAAAGTCCAGCACAACCAGAGGCACCGTTAATGAACAGACTAGAGTTTGTAACCACCCCATACCCAACAAGAAGCCAGAAGTCATGATCAGTTCACCATTCAAAGACAGACCCGAACTGACAGCCACCAAGCCGACGGACAACAGCGTCACATTTCAGCCCAGACATGCTCCAGAAAGAAAAGAGATGTCTAACTGTGAGGGGATGAAGGGGTTTCTGAGATGGCAGAAGCCCGGGCACTCCTCCTGAAAACATGAACTAGACTTGAGCCTTAATGTCAGACAGAGGTTTGTATTTCCTCCTAGAAAAATATTGGCAATGTGGGGATAAGTCACATCACAACAAAGAGATGCATACTCTGTTTAATTCCATATTAACGTACAAAAAGCTCTTCAGCACTTCTTTGTAATGCAGCAAGCTTGTGCTTTAATCTCAGGATTTGTGGTATCGTCCTTTGAGATCCGTCTGCAGGAGCAGGCTCGTACGACAAATCCTCCATTTCAAGGACAAAAAGTTCCTTTAATGTTATTGTTTAATAAGCTTTCCTGTCTCAATCTGGGGACTTCCAATTTCTGAAATGGTAGCATCTATATCTTACAACGCCAAATGATTTGATCTTTCAAAACAGTAAGTGGACTCGTCCCTGCTGAATTTGGATACAACATCATTTTGGCAGTTCAGGATTCAACAGAAATGCACAGAATGCGAAGATCACCACTTCAAAAAGAGGACTCCTTTTTGTGTTGATAATGCCAGTCCAGCAGGTTCAGGAACAGAAAGCACTTATTCTGAAGACTAGGAAGACCTGAATATCTTTTCCTATAAAAAAGAAACACAGCCCAGATATAGTTTGTGTGTTGACATTGCAATATTGCAATTTCACATTTAGTGCTCACAGTTGACACACTTGACACACGAATGAAAACTCAATCACTACACTTGACCGACACCACTGAAAACATCTGTTAGGCTACGGCGCCTGTTCGACCTCGTCCTCTGTACGACGCTCAGCTGCGTTTCTGCCTGAGCTCAGGGATGCAAGTGGGGGAGAGATGGGGAGAGGGCAGGGTAACTGGGACTCTTGGTTGGTGGGTTTATCATTGGGTGACTGGGAGACCAAGGATTCTTAGGGCTAAAGGGGAAGTCATGGATTTTTGTCGTTAAGTTTGGTAAGTCTGTTTGAAGACATCAGTGTGCTTTCAAATGTCCTTTACGAAGTTGTAAACGATACTTCAGACGAGACTTTGCTCAAAGCAGTCAACCTGAAGCACACTAAAGCCTTTGGGGTTCAAGGAAATGGTCCCAAATTGTTCGCAGGCCTTTGCTGATGGGGAAGTTGGATACCTGTTTAAAGGTATTGGTATGTTTCAATAACACATCAAACACTTGGTTTGGTTAAGTCTTTTTAAAGGCATCAGTGTGCTTCAGATGACCTTTACGAAGTTGTAGACAACACTTCAGACAAGACTTAGAAAAAAGCAGTCGACCTGAAGCACACTGAAGCCTTCTGGGTTCAGGAAAAGTCAGAAATCGTTTGCTGGCCTGTAAAGATAAGGTCAGACTTACATCATTGGTTGATGGGAAGTCAGGTACCTCAGTTTGAAGGTATCAGTATGCTTTAATAATACATGTCCAAAACTTTCTGTGGGTAAGATTCTTCAATTAGCTTAGAGCTAAATTCAGGTTTAAGTCATGTCTGGAAGTCATGTTTGCTTTGTTGTGTCAATGGTTTATATTGATTGTAACGCTGGCAAAGTTTGATTAAAGGCATCAGTGTGCTTCAAATGACCATCACAAAGTTGTACACGGCACTTCAGATTAGAATTTGCACTTATCAGTTGACCGGAAGCACACTGAAGCCTTCTGGGTTCAAGGAAATGGACATGACTTGTTCACAGGTCTTTCAAAGTAAGCTAGGGCTAACGTCATTGGTCGATGGGGAACTTAGGTACCTCAGTTTAAAGGTATCAGTATGCTTCACTAATATGTGTCCAATACTTTCAATGGGTAATGTTAGGTTATTAGAGGATGAGGAGAGGAAAGATTCTTCAGTTACCTGGGTTACAGCTAAGTTTATGTTTCGGTCATGTCATGAAAGCCATTTTTGTTTAGTCATGGTTTAAGTTGTAGGTTATGTTTGGAAAGTCTGTTTAAAGGCATCAGTATGCTTCAAACGACCTGTACAAAGTTGTAAATGACAAAGAAGTTGACCTGAAACATCCAAAAGTCTTCTCAGTTATAGTAGAAGTTCTTGTCTTGCTTGCATACCTCAGTTTAAATGTTTAAGTAAGCTTCAATAACACTTTTTTAAAAGTCTTTACGCAGCAGTTGAGAGGTATATAGAGGTGGTTTTGAGGCAAGATTTTAGTTTGACTGGCACTTTTTTTTCCAAGGGGAGGCAAGGTAAAGGTGAACTGCTGGTTGCTGAGTAGGGAGGTTGGTTGGGCTGTCGGGTTTAATAAGAATGCTAATAATTAAAATCAGTGGCTGACTGGGAGGAATTACAGTTTTTAAGGACAAGGGGGAGGTTCTGCAGTTTTCACACCAGATTCTGAAATGTACAAGCTGCAGCAACTGCATACAATCTGCAACCTTTCACTGAATTGCACATTCTAATTTAGTTATCCCCCACAACCCTCTGCAGGATAGCGTGGGTAAAGCTAATGGAAGGATGGGAAGTTTACTGCTTCTGATCATGTTACCTGACTGGTTCAAGATCAGTAAGATAAGGATGTCAGTTTAAGTGCCTGTTGGGATATCTGTAAGCCCTTATTCCAACACCACCTCAACATCCAACAATCATGCAACTGGTAGAATTTAAGTCTTCTGGATGGGCCCATCGGTTGTAGATAATTCTTAAACTGGGAAAAACTTGTACTGGGTTGCAGTTACTGCTGTTGGTTAATAAAAGGTCATCAAACAACGTCTCGCATCCCTCTCCACCCAAAGCTTTCCAACCTTGAAATTCAGAAAGTTCAAAGGATCAAAGTATCTGCATAATTTTTGACAGTTACGTCTATGATATTTTTCATTCTTGTTACACTTTTGATATGACTGTTCAAGGAAAACTGAAAATATTATCTACATTTCCAGCCTTAATGGCATTAGTTGCAAGTTTTTGTGCTGCCTTTGGGTATCTCTACTCAGTTGACACTTTGTTTGAAGCATACTGAACCCTTTCGGTAAGGTTTGTTTGTCGTCAGTCTCTAGAAGCAAAGTTCAAGTTCAACAGGGAAGGATGGTTTAGTCGTGGATTGACAGGGATGATGACTGGTTTAGGGTTAGGGGTTAACTGGGACAGGTTGGGACTGATGGTTAAGGTTCAGGACAGTTCAAACGTAGAGGAGATCATCGGACTGCAGGAGGTTGTTCACATTAAGCTCGTTGGGACGAGGGGATGAACAGGTTCTCTTTTCATACTATCACAACACTGCTTCTTAGACCAGTAACCCCTGACAGATGTTTGGTTCCACGTTCTCGGTTATCTTTGTACCCATGTGAACCGTCTCCCCACCCCACCAGAGAACGCAGGGGCCACTATAACAGGCACACACTGGTGTGATGATGAATTAAATCTCCCTTTGAGCATTCCCACCATGACGTCTATCACTAATTGGCATGATGACACTGGTGCGTACGCCTTCCTGTAGCCCAGCTTTGTGGGTGGAACAGCCTACGTCTTCCCAGAGTCATGTGACTTGGGCTGTATATCTACCATTGACACAGTCTGACAATACAATGCAAACAAACAACATTTATACAGATTGGCAACTTCAGGGCACCATACGGTGCAAGCAAAGTCTTTTTTTTTTTTTAATATATATGTTTGAATTCCCGCGACTCCAGAGACGTAGCATTATTTTTTATTGTCCAAACTGCTGACCAGAGCTGGCAAAGAATGCTGGGAGGGTTCTGAGGTTTTGCTGTTGTTGGTGTTGCTGCCGTCACTGTCAGTGACCTCCTCCTGTTTCTTCTCCACCGCTGTCTCTGGAGGGTTGACGGCAGCCATCTTGTTCTCAGAGTTGGTGGTTGCGTTGGCGGTGCAGCCTGCTGTGGGGCTGTGGTCGGGGCAGGTCGGCTCGGTCGTGCCGTTGGTGGTGGCGACAGACGCGACAGCTGAAGAGGCGGGAACGTCGGCCACCGGAGCTGCCTCAGTCTCAGGCTTGGCCACGACCTCCAGCTGGAGACCGGTCCCTGTGTTACCCCCTCCCCCTGCCCCAGGCCCCGCCTTACCCCCCGCCCCTCCACCGGGGCTGTTATCCGCTGTTAGGACTGTTTTGTCGGGCTGGCCGTCGGCTTCGGGCGTCTGGTTGCTTCCTGTGGCTCCTTTCTCTTCCTGTTTGTCGCCTCCATCGATGCCGCCGCTTGTTGGGGAGCTGCTTGGTTTCACTTTCTCCACAGAGTTGGTTTCTGGTGCAGTTTCAGAGGCGCCTGCAGCCTCAGCACTGTCCTGCACTCTTACGTCTTTACCCTCCGTCTCTGCCAGGGCTTGGTTGAAGTTGAAGGCTTGGATTAGGCGAATCAGGTGTTTGACTTTGTCCAAGGAAATCTGCATCTCCTTCTGCCGAGCCAGGATGGTGTTTTTGGTCTCCATGCATTTCTAATGAAACAAGAAAAACAGGGTCAGATTTGACACCACATGAATTATGTACTTTGAGATTTTGGACAAATCTTTATTCCATCTAGAGCTTCACCTCTACCAGGTGATGAAACACTTGTTCTTCTGAGGTGGAAACATTTGAGTTATTATTCTACTGAATCTGGAGGTTAATTTGCTTTTATATATATCCTTAACTTTCAAAAGTTTGAAGTGATTAAATCAAAGAGAAGTGAGCTGAATTTACATTTTTTGTGGATTTAGCGGAAGCACAAACATTGTGAACTGCAGTGAAGCTAATGTTAACACCTGGGAATCAGAGGTCTGGACTATTAGTTTGAGGATTTTAATGATATTCTTCAAATTAACAATGTAGAAACACACTGGTGTGCACTTATAATTGGAGTTAGAGTGCTGCTTTTTATTTGAACTCGCTGTTGTACAAACTGCAATTTAAAAAAGAGTAAGAGAATAACAAGAAGAAATGTGGTCTTGAATTTAACTGATGCAGACAGAAGTGGAAATCATCTTCCTCTGGCATTCATACTGAGAAAAAAATACTCAAACCCAGAGTTCTGCTCTAACATCAGAAACCATTTGAGGCTCAGCAAGCTTTAACAGTTTGTGGAATTGTTCAAAAACTATGCACAAGTTTTAAGCAGCAGCAGAAAAACAAAATGCAAATGAAGAAGCCACATAAACCAAACTGCTGCTGCACTGCTGAAGTCCTGATTTTTTTTAACCACAATACTGAAGTTAAAGATGACTGATGTGAAGTCAGTGATATTTTCAAATTTTAAACTACAAGTAAAAAAAAGCTTTTTAAAAAAAAAAAAAAGAAAAAAAAAGTTGCTTTAGCTTTAAAATATCCAGAGATTGAACTTTACTTTCTTAAGGGGTTTAACAGAAACTTGGATTGCTTTTGGAGTTGCAGTATAGACTTAAATAATAAACCCTCTTTTAGCTATTTTTAATTTCGTTGTACTGGTACAGTGACAATAAAGGAATTCTATTCTATTCTATTTTTATCAGTTTAATTCTACAGTTTTTCAATTTAATATGTAAAATTTTGTTTATACATCATACTGTGCAGCATTATGTAACGACATACAGTCTGTTAAAATCAGCTGAACTTAAAGGAACGGGTCATTCAGCTTCTTTTTTGGGAGAAAAAATATTTGTTTCATCAGTAAAAAAGTTGACAGATTAGTTGAAAGAAAAATAGTCACTAGTGGTATCCCTACTTGTGATGCTGCCACTTGGTTTATTTATTACTCCGCCAAGGAACATGGCAGAGTTATGTGATGATCGGTGTATGTTTGTCTGTCTGTCTGTCGGCAACGTTACTCAAAAATGAATTATCGGATACAAATGAAATTTTCAGGGAAGGTCAGAAATGACACAAGGACCAACTGATTACATTTTGACAGTGATGCAGCTTATATTCTGGATCCATGGATTTGTTAAAGATTTCTGTATCATTGCAAGATAGCAGCACAGTGCCACTGTAACCATGACAACAAGTGAACACGTCAGCTGCCTGCTGATGATCACGTGATTGTGATCCTACTGCAGATCCACCACTGTGGACTTATCAGGACTTATCCGTCAGAAACGATACAAGGAACAATTGATTAAATTGTGGGGGTGTTTCTGAGTCCCATCAATTCCTGCCACCCGCTACATATTTAGGTCACGTGACTCGGTATTCGTACATAACATACACATGCAGAACACACACCTGTGCTCAGCCCAAGGTCATTTTGTTTGTGGATACATCTATATTAAGTGGCCACATTCTATGTTGTTGTGATTTCAGTCTTTTTTTTTTCAAGATTTCAGCCGTCAGAAATGATACGACCAAACAACCTTGGCAGAGTACTGCACCCTCTGAGTGCTTTTCTTGTTTTTCTTGTATTCGCCGTATTGCTGAGCTGTTTCAGAGAGTTCCTCACCGTTATGGAGTTGCTGAGCTGTTTGACTCTCTGTTCCAGCTGCTCTCGCTCCAGTTTCAGTTCAGAACTCCACTTCATCAGCTTCTGCTTCTCCTCTTCTTTAGCTGAAAGACAGAACCATCAAAGAGTCAGTGCGTCCTCGTTTGTCCCGCCAGACGTGCCATTTAAAAAAACCAATGTGTCGCCACCTTCTTTGTAAGCGATGTAGGAATGAACGATAGCCAGGGTGCCGGGCCACGGAATGGCTTCTTCTTTTTTCAGGATCTGAAGAGAGAAGCTCGGAGTTGTCACAGAGGCTGAGACTCAGGGAAAAGAAAGACTTGAGGAGGACAAATTGAGCCGCCACCCTATGGTGGGGCTGAAAAGGGACAAGCAATGGAGTGGATGGATGTGAGATGCCAATCTTTACTGACACAATGAGTGAAACAGAAGCACAAAAAAACAATACTGCATCGTGTGTATGCTTACAAAGGCTTGAACAGTCCTACAGTACAGCTACAGGCCCTGAGAGGCTCCTCTCTGGACTGAGGTACCCCCTTCCCCCTGACTCAGGATCAGTCTCGGCTGCTGCGGTTACCTGATCTTGACATTTTGGACAGATCCACATGCCTTTAGGAATGGTTTTCAGGGGTGGATCCAGGCAGTCCAGGTGATAAACACGAGAACACGTGTCGCACATGAGCAACTGGCCACTGCGTCTGCACACAGTGCAGAAATCCTCATGGATGTCTCCCTGTGAGGAAGAATTGGACCAATCAGTTTCCCTGCCCAGCAGAGCCCCACCAACCATCTGAGGAGAGGCGAGGTGGGCGGAGGCACCATGATCTGTTAATTTACAGCTGGCCTTGTTTGGATGTCTAATGGACATGGTGTGTTAATCACTGAGCCCACAGAAAGGTTACTGGACATCTGGGAGTTAGCGTGTATTCTAGTTATTAATGGGCTACAGGACACTGTTCACTTTGTAAGGCTGAATCAAAGTAAAACCGACTGATGGCTGATGGTTATCACATGGACACAACAAACCAAATGGACGTGTTGGGGTGTAAATGACTGACAGAGCTACTGGGCCAATAGGACTGTGTGTGACGGGGTGTCCAACCCTCTGAACTGTCCGTCTCCCCCATCGTTACTTACATCCCCAGAGCTGGGGCTGGGCAGGGGGAGGGGATGGACGGGGCTGGAGGGGGAGGTCGGGGTGAGGCTGCCCAGCTCCGGGACGCTGCTGTATTTGGGTGGGCGACCTGGGTGAAATGAGACAGACGACAAAGACGGAAAACAAAGAAAAAAAAGAAAGATGGAGAGGGGGGAAAAACAAAAACAAACAGTCTGTATGACATACCTTGGAAAGGGAGTCTTCGTTGGCTAGCATGAGTCAGGGGAGCGGTGAGGGAGGAAGAGGAGGAAGAGGAGGAGTCAGAAGCACAGACAGCAGTGTTAGTGCAGGAGACTGCAAGCTGAAGCTGAGCACCAGAACAAACCTGCTGGATGGACTCGTGTCAGACGTTAGCACACCTCAGTCTCCTGGACAGGCGTCATGACCTCGTGTCTTTTAAGTTGGAGCTGCAGTTTATAACTAGATGTCGAGCTGAGAGACAAATGCTGCTGATCGCTGCTTGTTACTGATGTTTTCCTGCTTTTTGTCTCACTTTTTAAACTCATTTTACAGTAGAGAATGATCTGACTGCACCTCACAATCATTCTAGTTTATGTTTCTTTAAACCATTCTCAATCGTCATGGTGAGTATCCATACTATAATACTACATACAGGGTGTCCCTAAAATCTGGACATCTCATTAACTATAATTTTTTTGCCTCCACAGATTAAATATGATGTTGAAAGAAGAAAGAGTTGAACTGGTGCTTCTCAGTGGACATGAAGGATGTAAATATGGAAAGACAGCCGATGAATTTAATCTTTCGACAAAGCCATATTTAATCTGTGGAGGCAAAAAAATTATATTTCATGAGATTTCTTATGTGTCCAGACTTTAGGGACACCCTGTAGAATACCCAAAAAACATCACGAAGTCCCAATTAGTGCTGCAAATTTGTAATTATTTCCTTAACCTTATTTGATAACATAAAACTAACTTGAAGCCCACTACCACATATGCCAACGTACAAACTTTACCCACATCCACACTACAGCTTCCGCACTATTAGGAATTATCACACTACAGTGGTTCCTCGCCTATCGCGGGGGTTAAGGCTTCAGAACCCTCTACGAAGTATCCACCTTATATTTATTTTATTATTTATACATATTTAGGAGTTCCACCTTTTCTGCGATGGTAAACATCTTCCTCTGGCGCTTGGGTTCGGTGACAGAAGCCTTAGAAGGTGCAGAACATTTGATCGACATCTTACGGCTTGAATAATTAAGTTTTTTACGAAATATTCACAAAAACACGACACTACAGAGCAACACTGTGCAGCGATCAGACGTCGATGTGAAATGGACAAGGTGCGATGCTGAACGCTGCTATACACAGGAGACAGAGGAGGCTGATGCTATAGTCGCTGAGCCAATCAGAGCCCAGCGCCGTACGTTACGCATTTTATGTCGATTTAATATTCTTTTTATGTGTCTTAATTATTATTGTTTATATTTGTTTGATATTGTTTTCTTTTTTTAGGCTAGAAAATGCTTATTTTACTGTAAACATAATTAAAATAATAAAGATATAAAAACACCTGTATATTGCAAAACCCCGCCGTACAAAATTAGATACAGGGGTCCTCGACCTACATCTGATTTCCGTTCCTACTGATTGACATAAGTCGATTATTAAGTTCGAACTCTGACAAAAATGTAAACAAAGCCGTTACGTGCATCATGATATCGATCAGTGCTTAGGAAAAGTCATGAATACCAACGACTTTCATGCTTGAGTCATTTTACAAGAAGATAACAGAATATTGTAACTGATATTGTTGTTGATGTTTCAATGTTTATTGTTCAGTTCCAGATTTACCTGATGTCAGTGAACGTGCCATGTTTAGTTAGGTCACCTCTGATTGGCTGAGAGTCAGCAGCAGACAGAGCTGGGAACGGCAGCTAATTCTGGAGCTAAGTTATGGGGTTTTTGCAGTTATTCTGGCGTTGGCTACAGCCCACAGTAGCCTGTATGAAGGTTCAATAAACCAGCAGAGAACCGGATAAAGTCTCACTCATTCATCACAGAGGGTCGCTACAATATGTTGACCTGTTTTTACAACTTGACTGATGTTCGTCGGTGTTTCGCCCTGGTCCAAGCGTTTTATTCTATCTAATTTCACTTCCATGGAGACGGCTTTCCTTTTCTCTGAAGCATCAGAAGAGTCTGACTTACGCTTGGGAGCCATAATGAAGGGCAAAAAGTTAGTGGATGTAGCACAATCCAAGGTGGCGTACAACCAGAGAATGTAAACAAAGCCGTCTTATAGCACCACGCGATGACATATTCGTCCACTCACCAACTAGTTCCATGTAACCAGTTCTGACGTAACGACAAAACACCGTAGGTCGATGACGTCATAAACCGAGGTCCCCCTGTATATACAATTTTAAAATCTGCAATACAGCGAGAAGATGAAAAGTGAACCGCGATATGGCGAGGAATGACTGGATATGAAATGTTCGTCCAGCTTGTAGTGACGCTGTCGTAGCACACTTTAGCTTGCTAACAACTCGGGTGCTCACTAAGCGTCACTTTACTCTTTGTCACGGTTGTTTTTTACCAGCTACACTCCCACAATGCTCTCTGTTTACCAACACAGGCCTCCTACTTGAGTAGCTACAGTATTAAACAGCAAGAGGCTCCACCTGCTGGTGCAATCAGGTACTACAGCTAATCTACAGTACAATTTCCAACATGCAAGTCCAGAATTCTTCCAACAAATGAAAAAGTGGAGGCGGCTACAGGATTGTAGAAGCACTGAGGTCATGAATCCAAACCTCATTCCCACATTCATACCAATAAATTCTGCTTTTTATGAGCTCTAAAGTAAAAGTTTAGGTGCAGCTGTTTCTCTCAGAGTGAGATAAATGAACAACCTGAGACATCTTCTTTCAAATTCAATAAATCAAACCGTTAAGGATGACAGCTGATGTGCTAAAATCTGACACAGTGAGTTACACATGACAGCAACATTAAGCTTCTTCTGCTGAAAACAAGTCAGAGGGAGGCTGTGAAGGAAACATCAACGCTTCATGTTAAACCTCTGAAGTCAGTCAGAAATAAACAGGAGAAAAAAAACTGAAGCTTTTGAGAGTCAGTTTTAGTGTTTTTGAGGTGTGAAGTTACAGAAGGAGCTTCCTGTTAGTCGAGTTAAACATCAGTGTGACTCAGAAAAGCAGTCAGTGACAACGAACACAAATTAATTCTGCCTACAATTCCCAGGATGCACTTCAACTACACCCGGAGAAAACTAAACAGGCTTTAAGATGAAGGTTTAACCAGATTTATGCTTCTTCATCGAGGTCAGATCACAAACAAGCACAGGTTTATATTTCAGCAGAGACCACTGCTGATGGAGAATTTACTGATTAAGTGTCAGTTTGTAGATTCATCTATAAAATGCTGTTTTCACCAGTGAGATTTAACTTGCGACCAGAAAAAACAACAACAAAATATGTGTGGCTGGAAGCAGAAAACACGCCTGAATGAATTTTATTTACTTGTTCAGCTCTTGAAATACAAAGTTCTGATCCTTTTCACAGCTCAGAACTGAAAAGATTATAAAAATGTGATAATTAATGATCATCTTAACTGTTTCTACTGGTTTATTCTTGTTTTTGTCGTTTTGTGTTTCCTTTTTGTCTCGCTTGTCTTTTTTGGTCTATTTTTTGCCGTTTTCCTCATATATTTGTCATTTTTGGTCTCGTTTGTGTCCATTTTTTGTTGCTTTGTAACTTTTTTGTCTAATTTTTGGTCTCTTTTTTGTTTTGTTTCAGTCGTTTGTCTCATTTTTGTAATACTTTGTCTAGTTTTTGTTGTTTTTTTTGTCTGACTTCTGTCGTTTATCTCATGCTTTTGTCGTTTTGTGTTTCCTTTTTGTCTATTTTTTAGTCGTCTTGTTTCTTGCTGTCATTTTTCTCTCATTTGTGTCATTTATGTAATTTTTTGTCTAGTTTTTGTTGTTTGTCCATTTTTTGTCACTTTGTAACGTTTACGTAAAATTTTTTAATCTCTTTTTGTTTTGTTCCATTTCATTTGTCTCATTTTTGTCATTTAGTTTTTCGCTTTTGTTGTTTTGTGTCTCGTTTTAGTAATATTTTGTCTTCTTTTTGTTCTTTTTTTTTTCTCTCATTTTTTGTCACTTTGTATCTTGCTTTTATCATTTTGTGTCTCTTTTTTGTAACATTTTGTCTTGTTTTTATAGTTTTTTGTCTTTTTTTGTCATTTTGATCATAAAGATTTTAGGGGTCCAGCCCGCTTGAGATCAAATTGGGCTGTAAGTGGCCCTGAACTAAAATGAGTTTGAGTTTGTTTTAAAGTGTCAAAGGACTTTTATAGGTGCTTAAAATTCAGATAAAATTCACGATTCAAAACATGCTGGATTACAAACAGTAAAGAAGGAAACCTGCATCACAGAATGTTGTGCTTGAGAATTTAGGATGTCCCAAAACATCCTCCAGATAAATAAAAATGCATCAAATTAACTTTATCTGGCAGCTCAGAGCTTGCTATGTCACTATCTTGCAGTATTTTTGAAAACTAATCAACTTTCTCCAATTTTGATTTGTAATATTGATCCTCTTGGTTAATATTTAGGTTTCTATTTTAGATTATTCTTCATTTTATTTCAATTCTGAAGCCTCAACCTGCATCTATAAAATAAAACTGCCTCAATGTGGAGGGTTTTTGTTTCTCTCCTGAAGAAACACCAGGATAAAGACTGATTTAATTGCTGCATATTCCATCTGTCCTGTACTCTAATTTTATAGTTAAACTCTCTCTGTTTGCTTTCTAACGCCAGTTTATGATGAATTATGCAGCCGTGTCCTGCGTTCATTCTAAACCCCGAACGTTCATGTTTACAACCTTTCATTAACTTTGTGGTTCGCCGATAAGAAGCTTTACTGAAGGACATAATATCGTAGAATGAGGGGATTACACTGAGCCTTCTTTGACACACCGACTGTTGTCTTCACTTTTATGAAACGGGAGCAGCCCGAGCTGATATGTATTTACTGCGAGGTGGTTGATGTGAGCAGTTCTCTGACAAACAAGCGTAAATCCGGCTTTAAACCCGACTGAAGCGACAGGAAACAGAAAGCAGGAGAAGGAGGGAAATTTCACAGCGTGTTATTAGTGCTGAGCATATTAGTCTCTATTCTACCCAATCTACGGCTGTCGACTGTTCTGAGCCTCGGTAAAACCAAAACACTCGTCTCTGTCTGGGTCTACTGGTGTCTACTCTGGTTTTACCGTCTTTGACCAGTGTTTCATACGGACCTCTCTTCCTGGTCCCCTGGTGCAGAGGGCTGTTCAGGTAACTCACTGCACTCTTTTTCCTCTGTAAGAAAAAAAAGGAGAAAGAACAAGTTAGTTAAATTTAAACCCGACGCACAACTCATCTGTAACACTTTCCCTGCAGCTTGACAATTTAATTCTAAAGCAGAGGTCTCTAACCATCAGAATAAAAAACGTTTTGTTACTCTGCCAAGGAACGGGGTGGAGTTAAGTGACGATCGGCGTACGTTTGTCCGTCTGTCTCTCTGTCTGTTAGCAACAATACTCAAAGACAGACTAATGGATTTGGATGAAATTTTCAGGGAAGGTCAGAAATGACACAAGGATCAAGTGATTAGATTTTGGCAGTGATGCAGCTTATAGTCTGGATCCACTGATTTGTTAAAGATTTCTGTATCATTGCCAGATAGTGGCACGGCATCACTGTAACCATGACAACAAGTGAACACTACATCAGCTGCCTGCTGACGATCACATGATTGTGATCCTACTACAAATCCACCACTGTGGACTTATCAGGACTTACCCATCAGAAATGATACAAGGAACGATTGATTAAATTGTGGGGGTGTTTCTGAGTCCCATCAATTCCCACCGCCCGCTACATATTTAGGTCACACGATTCAGTATCCGTACATAACGTACACATGCGTAACACACGCCTGTGCTCAGCGCAAGGTCATTTTTTATTAAAGATTTCATCCTTCGGAAATGATACGACTCAACAGCCTTGGCGGAGTAAAGCCCTCTCTTAGCACTTCTCTTGTTTTTTTATTTGGGTTCCAGCAGACTCTACAGGGTGATTTATTTTAAAAAATTACTGTATCGTCTTCCTGTCACTTCTGTCTGTGCTTGTTTACCGTTAATAAAAGAAGTCGTCAATCTAATTTCTGCCAAAATTAATAAAGAACAGACATTTCTGGAGAGTTTCTTTGAAAAGATGGAGAGGCTCAAGGCTAAAACTGAAGAAAAAGTAAATACACATTCAGCTATAATTTTATTTGTTCAGGACACATTTCTAATAAAAAACGACTGTTATTTGTTATATGCGTAATGACCGTTTGTAGAAAACTGTCTTGCTTGAAACCGGTCTGTGGTGGAAAAAAGGTTGGAGACTGCTGCTCTAAAGCCCAAAACCAGCTAGTGGGTTTGAAATGCAGGGTTTATTTCAAAAGAAATCCACAAAATGCCACAAATTTATCAGCGGAAAACTGTAAAAACAGAAAGAAACTTCACGAGTACAACTTGCCGATAGTCCTTGAAAGAATCACATGTGACTTTAGTTTCAGTTAAATTAGCCAAATTGAAGGTTAAAATCATTAAAGGTTAAAAAATTACTAAAAATACACAGCTTGCTCTAATCAGATTCTGTAAAAAACAAAAAATTCTGTGCATCTCAGCGCAAATGTGAAACCTCGACTGACCCAACTGTGACCAACGGTCACCAGACAAAAATTCTGAGAGTTTTCAGGTTGAACTGCAGGCAGTGTTTCCACAGAGAGACTGAGAGGAAAATCAAAGCTACTGGATGAATAAAATAAATGCATCATGGCTCAGAAACAGTGAACAGAGGAGCAAGTTGTTGGAGATACATTCAGCATGGAGAAACATCTTTCTACAGAGGATGAGCAGTAGAAATTTGTGTGTAGATTCGGTTGTAAAAATGTAAAGAAGTACTAAAAACGTGTGGAATTCCATTTTTTCCAGCGTTGGTAACACCTCTGTAGGCAACCTGGAAAAAATGCTGGAAATGTTTTTGTGTTTTTTTCTATTTTTGTTGTTCAATCTTTGCTTTTTTTTCTCTTCCACAATTTCCCTAATGATTGTATGATTTTTTTACTGTGTCTAATTGTACATTAAACATTTTTTTGTTCTCACTCCTTCTAGTCTGGGTTGCTCTGTTTCCATAGAGGTGCAGGACCTTATATTTCAGAGAAAAATGAACCCATAGTGAAGAAAAATGTGACAAAAGCAACAAACGTCCAATGAATACAATGTGGTTGGTGAATCGTTGGGACAGCCATGGAAAGGTTGGACTATTTTTCAGATGCACTGAAGCAGCAACGACTCCTTTTAACCATAAAATCCTCTTTTAGTTTAATCAAGACAACCTCCAGGCTTTGAATACTGCAAACTGCAAAATATTCTCCACATAAATCAACTCTCAACTGAAAATAATCAGCTGGTATTAAGGCACTCGCACAGCTTTTTAGAGGACAACGTGACCCAACTAGTCAATATGTTCTTCTCCTTCAAGTGAATCCATTTGAGATTTTTGCTAAATTAACGGAAATCTTCCCTTCAGCAGCAGAGACGGAAGGAGTCGGAGCCAACCGATCAATTTGGCTGTCATAAAAAGAAATGTTTCTAATGCAAGCTGTTCATCCTAATTATCTTTTACAGTTTATTGTGGCTTACAAATCAACTTTAAACTGCTGTTAATGGCTTTAGTGTGTTGGTACGGAACAATCTAAAAGTTTCGGTGGGTGGAAGAATTAATGGGGATGCAAAACTGATTCATAACCTGCATCTGACTTTCTGACATCTGTTTGTAGAAAATATGCCATTGAAATGTGGAATTGTAGCAAAAACAGATTTTTCAGTTAGTATTTCTATGCTAAGATGGGCTAATCTGAGACAAAAAATGCAGACGAGCTGGTTTTGTGAGGATAAATCTGCAGGAATTGAGCAAAATTAAAGCCACAAGCTGCAACAATCGAGTTCTAAAGTTGACAATCCGACCAAAGACAGAATATTACTTCTTGGCTGAGTTTTATCAGGACTGCTCATCAGGTAACTATGAATAAAACATCTTTGTGTTGCTAGACTCTTGAACGTACCTCGGGTTCGAACACGGCTCCGCTGTACACCGGGTTGGCCGTCGTTCTCCTCTTCCTCTCCTGTCTTTTGCTCTGAATTTCTGTGAATAAAAACACCAGAGGTTGACTACAGATGTGCAGCAGCAGCAGCAGCTTCAGCTTCAGGATCCTGCTGCGGTTAAAACTACAACCCACCTTCCAAGTGGTCGTGTGTTACGAGGCCCAAAGACACCATGAAGGCCAGTTTCTGAAAGAGAGATCAACAGAGCCTTTAGTTTAAAAAGTACACACACAAATACACAAATATTACCATCTAAATGTACTTCAAGTATCCAAAATAAGAGTACTCTGTCTGCAGAACAAAGAACTCTGATCACTGATGTGTTATTACATTTGCTAACCATTGTGGCTGTGCAAAGATATTCATGTGTAGTGTCAATAACCTCGACATTCACACAAAAAAGCTTCAGTGACCTGAATATTAATACACGAAGTATCAATAATCTTCATATTGAAGCACAAAAGTGTCAAATACCTGGATATTAATGTACAAAAGTGCCAAGAACATGGAAGTTGGTGCATAAAACTTTAAATAATCTGAATATTAATGCATCAATAACCCAGATATTAACAGACAAAAGCACCAAAAACCTGGATATTACCACACAAAAGTGCCAATAATGTGGAACTTGGTGTGCAAAAGTTAAAAAAATCTTAATACAAACACCCAAATGTATCAATGACCCAGATATTAACAGAACAAAGTGCCAAAAACCAGGCTATTAATGCATTAAAGTGGCAAAAACCTGCACACTCATGCTCAAACGTGTCAATAATCCAGATATTAACAGACAAAAGTACCAAAAACCAACTGGATTTTAACAAACAAAACTGTCAAAAAACTGGATACTAACATACACAAGGGCCAACGACACAGAAATTAGTGCAAAAAGTTTTAAAAATTTGAATACTAACGCACAAATGTATCAGTGATCCAGATATTCACAGGCTAAAGTGCCAAAAACCTGCATATTCATGCCCAAAAGGAACAAAAACCTGAGTATTAGCATACACAAGTATCCATAACTGGGATATTAATGGACAAAAGTGTCAACAATCTGAATATTAATACACAAATGTATCACTGACCCAGACACTGACTAAAGTGCAAAATAATTTGGATATTAATGCCCAAAAGAAACAAAAACTTGAGTATTACTCATATGCAAGTGTTCATAACTTGGATATTAATGGACATAAGTGTCAATAATCTGAATATTAACACACAAATGTATCAATAACCCAGATATAACAGACAAAAGTACCAAAAACTTAGATATTAATGCACAACAAAGTGTCAATAACCCTAATATTATGCACAAAACTTTCAGTAACCTGCATTTTAACCCACAAAAACGTCAATGACATGGAATTTAGTGTACAAAAGTATCAATGACCAAGACATCAACAGACATAAGTGCCAAAAACCTGGATATTAATGCACAATAAAGTGTCAATAACCTGGATAATAACAGATTATCTGCCAAAGATATATACATAAGAATCTTCTCATAGTTTCCTTGTATTAAAATAGGCACACTAAGGAGAAAAGCTGGACAACAACAGTCTTTCCAGGACTCACTTATTGATCAGTTAATGAACTTTTACTTAGAGCCCAAACTAACTGACACCATGTTAAAGAAGACATCAGTGTGGCTGCATTTAGACCAAATGACAGACAAAAAAATGAGTGTAAACTTCCAGTCTTTGGTCCCCTACAGCCCTAATAAACATGCTGTGCCTGCTGAAGCTGATGTTGAGTCGTCAGTCTGCGGTTCTTACCTCTGGATTCTCCTCTTTCTTGGGTCTGGGAGGAGGAGACAGCGGAGGGGTGGAGGAGGAAGGGAGGCTGACGACGGCCTTCTGCTCTGCTCCTCCTGATTTAACAGTCTGCTGAGAGGAAGAGGAGGGAGATAACGGCAGGTTTAAGCCCAGAGAAAATCAAAAGCATCGATTACAGACGAGCCTTTAAGTGGAATAATCCACTTCTGGAATACAGGGGAGTCGAACTCTCTTAGCTGAAGCACAAACCAAACAACAGAGGCTAAATAACATCCCTTAAAGGACTAAAAACGAGCCTTTTAATCCAGTGACTTCTTAAACTAAACGTGTGCTTTAATTTGTGTGTTTAACACTTTGTAGATTTAAACACCTTCATCTTCATTAGCCTTAAATTCTATGATTATTACAAGTAAGATCCATTCCATTTAAACCACCATATTTACCATTAATGTGACTGTTGTCTCCACAAAACAGTCCCTGCCACTTCCATAAAAACCCTGATATTTACATGATGTATTATTCACAGAAGTGTCCTGAATATCACTCCACCAAATTATCCATAATCTGAATTTTTATGGACAAAAGCGTCACAAATCTGGATATTACTCCACAGAAGTATAAATAATCTGAAGTTTAACATACAAAAATGCCAAAAATCTGGATATTACTGCATCCAAGTACTCGTAATGTGGATTTTTAAGCACAAAAGTGTCAAAAACCTCGATATCAATACAGTAAAGTATAAATAATTCAAATTTTAACCTACAAAAGTGTCAAAAACCTAGATGATAACACAGTACAGCATAAATAATCTCAATTTTAATGTCCAAAAGTGTCAAAAATGTGGATATTACCGCACTTAAGTATCCATAATCCGGATTTTAAACCACAAAAGTGGCAAAAACCTGAATACTAACACAGAAAAGTATCAATAATGCAGATTTTAAGGCACAAAAGTATAAAAAATGTGGATGCTAACATGCTAAAGTATCTGCTGTGATACAAACTAGAGTTTTTAAAGATCTTCAGTAGGAACTAATGATATGATGAAAATTGTTCACTTAAAAAACACACACTTCTTGAAGCTGAATGTGCACTAACTGAGTAAATACCAGTAAATATGAGATCCACAGCAATGAAAGACTTGGTAATACAGCTCAGGCGCAGTACTGTGGCAGTACTCAGGTGTACTCCTACCTTGGGCTCAGTGGTCAGGCTGCTGATCTGGATCGGCTGGGCGGGGGTCGGGGTGGGGACGGGGGCGGGGTTGGGCGCCTGGGCGGGGCTGGCGAGGCGGGTGGGCGTGGCAGAGACCGGCGTGGTGATGACGATGCCCGTCAGCGGGGTGGAGCCGGTCTTGCTGCAGGGCTGGCCGTTGACGATGCGCACCTGGTGGATGGGGGCCGCCGACGGCAGCGAGGACGACAGCTTGGTGGCCAGCATGACGGGCCGCTGCAGCAGCTGGGGGGCCGCCATCATGGGCGGGGGAGGGGCCGGGGCGATGGGGACGTTGGTGGGCGTGGCCGGCTTTGGCCTGACCTGGTGACGACAGACAGCCAATCAGAAAACAGCACCGAAACGACACGACACTGCTGGGTAACGCCACTGCCTCAGGCTGACTGATGCTAACGCTAATTATGCTAACGCTGCTAATAAAGCTAGAAACTATCACTAATATGCTAATAACACTAAACCTACTACAAATACCATCGCTAAAACTACAACTACTGCTAATACCGCTAATAAAACTAAACCTACTGGTGATACTGCTAATGAAACTACAACTACTGCTAATACCATCAATGAAACTACAACTACTGCTAATACCGCTAATAATACTAAACCTATTGGTGATACTGCTAATGAAACTACAACTACTGCTAATACCATCAATGAAACTACAACTACTGCTAATACCGCGAATAAAACTAAACCTACTGGTGATACTGCTAATGAAACTACAACTACTGCTAATACCATCAATGAAACTACAACTACTGCTAATACCGCTAATAATACTAAACCTATTGGTGATACTGCTAATGAAACTACAACTACTGCTAATACCATCAATGAAACTACAACTACTGCTAATACCGCTAATAAAACTAAACCTACTGGTGATACTGCTAATGAAACTACAACTACTGCTAATACCATCGATAAAACTACAACTACTGCTAATACCGCTAATAAAACTAAACCTACTGGTGATACTGCTAATGAAACTACAACTACTGCTAATACTATCAATGAAACTACAACTACTGCTAATACCGCTAATAATACTAAACCTACTGCTGATACTTGTCATAGATCTACAACTACTCCTTATGCTTCCAATGAAACTACAACTACAGCTAATACTGCTAATAATACTAAACCTACTGCTAACACAATCTACTGTTAATACGGCTAATAAAACTACAACTACTGCTGATACTGATAATACAACTACAAATGCTGCAAATACTCCTAAAAAACTACAACTACTCCTGACACTGCTTATAAAGCTATAACTACGGCTAATACTGCTCATAAAACTTTATCCACTGCTGATGCTAATAATAAAACTACAACTACTGCTGATATAGTTAATAAAACTACAAATACTGCTGATAACTGCAACTATTGATGATAAAACTACAACTACTGCCGATAAAAGTACAACTATTGCTAATACCACTAAAAAAGCTACAACTACTGCTAATACCACTAAAAAAAAGACTAAACCTACTGCTGACAACGCACAAAAAACTACAACTGCTGCTGAAACAGTTAATAAAACTACGACTGCTAATAAAACTACGACTGCTAATAAAACTATGACTGCTAATAAAACTACAACTACTGCTAATAAAACTACAACTACTGCCAATAAAACTACAACTACTGCTAATAAAACTACAACTATTGCTGATAAAACTACAACTATTGCTGATAAAACTACAACTACTGCTGATAAAACTACAACTACTGCTGATACAACTGCAAATACTCCAGATAAAATGTTAATCCACAACCAAAGATGTGAATTAATTAGCATGCTTTAGTTTAATTAGTTGTTGTGCACTTTCCTCTCTTTTTACTCTTCTGAAACTACAACTACACGGTTTTCCCTCTCATTGTAAGATTCTGGCGCAGCACCTAAATACTTTCAAGGATCAGAAAAAACAGTTTATTGGCTCTAAACTAGGATTCTATTCTCCTGGTGGGCTCATGGATTACGCACAAAAGTATCAAAATCCTGGATATTACTCCACTAAAGTACCTATAAACTGGATCTTAAAGCACAAACGTGTCAAAATCTACTTACTAACACACTAAAGTATCAATAATATGATTTTAAAGCACCAAAGTGCCAAAAACTAGGATATTAACACAGTAAAGTATAAATAATCTGAATTTTAAAGCATAAAACTGTCAAAAAAACCCTAGCTTTTAACACTAAGTATCAATAATCCGAATGTCAATGCACAAAAGTGTCCAAAATCTGGATATTATTCCACTAAAGTACCAATAATCTGGATTGTAAAGCACAGAAGTGTCAAAAATCTAGATTTGAACACAGTTAAGTATAAATAATCTGAATGATAATGCACAAAAGTGGCAAAAATATAGATACTAACACAGTAAAGTGTAAATAATCAGAATTTTAATGCATAAAAGTGTCAAAAATTTGGATATTAACACAGAAAAGTATAAATAATCTGAATTGTAATGTACAAAAGTGCCAAAAACTTGAACATTACTGCACCAACGTACCCAAATCTGGATTTTAAAGAACAGTGTCAAAAATCTAGATATTACCACAGTAAAGTATAAATAATCTGAATCCCAATGCACAAAATTTATAAAAAATCTAGATATTAACACAGTTAAGTATTATTAACCTTAATTTCAATGCACAAAAATGCCAAAAACCTGGATATTACTGTACCAAAGTATCCATAATGTGGATTTTAAAACTGTCAAAAACTAGGACATTAAGACAGAAAAGTATAAATAATCTGAATTTTAATGCCTAAAAGTGGCAAAAAAAAAGAATATTAATACACTAAAGAATCAATAATCCATATTTTAATGCACATAAGGATAAAGGTGTGGATGCTAACATGCTACAGTATCAATAGCAACCATATTCAAGTATCAAAAATGCAAATCGACCTCCAAAACCCTCCAGAAAGCAAAAAGAAAACCCTAAACTGCTGGTAATCCTCCAGATCCTGCTGATCCTGCGAACACTACAGCGGCTCAAAGTCTTTTCTGGTCGATACTCTTCATCTGTGTTTGCCCTTTTTAGCTGCCTAACACACTTCTACTCCAGTCCGCTCTGCCTGTCGGATCCCTGACGTCCTCTTTTATTACGGTTTTGGAGGGTCTGGGTTGAATCTGTCGTTCTGAGAAGGTAAAATACCTGTTGGTGTGAATAAAACTGCCTGGACCAGTGCAGCCAGAGCTCCCAGTGGCGTTACTCAACACAAACAACATGTCTCCACGTGAAGGGTTAAAAACACACCAACAGCCAGGAACACAAAATACCAAGAAGCTGCAGGAAAACAAGCTCTCACCACGAAAAAAGGTGAAAAACACACACTCGCACGCAGGCAGGAAACCTCGAAAAACAACCTGTTGACGGGTCAGTCGGGAAATTAAAAGGAAGCACAACGAGAGGAGAAGAGATGAGTAGAGGCAGCACAGAGCAAACAATGTTTTAGTGCCACGGAGCAAGGCATGAGTGTTTGCTTTGGTGCGCTCCTGCCCCCTGCTGGAGGGCGGCGGGCCACACACACTGGTCTGACGGGGGTTAGGGTTTGGAGGCGGGTCTTACAGGGACGCACCTGTGGCTGAAAGGTGGGTCGAGGCGTCAGTCTAGGAGGAGGGACAAACTGAGGAACTTTGATTGGCTGGGCGGTGGCGGTGGTGGTGGTGGTGGCCTGCACCTGAGACAAAACCACAGCAGATGGTGGATCTGTGCTGACATCTGGCCGCTGCTGTCAGCTCACATCTGCACTTTCAACAGGACTGTGACCAAACGTTTGTGCACAACAACAGAGCCTGGAGTCAATCTGGCAACATGTGACGGATTTTAAGACTCTCAAGGTGGAGAGTTTGGACATTTTGCTTTTCTTACAAGGCGGTAAAGTGCAGATTTTTGGGTCTTCACATTCAAAGATTTCACAAAAACGTAACCGATTAAGTAGAGCTGCACGATATATCGATTCAGGATAAACACTGCAATGTGGGAAATGAACTCAAACGCATCATGATAGGACTAATACAACAGAAAACCTCACAGAGCTCTCTATTTTCAGCACTAATCAACCACAGAAATCTGTATAAAATCAAGATTTAGGACCAAATTAATGGAACGTTGCATTTCTGTGGAATCATCTAGACAAGGAACTAAAAGAATCTAAATCACACGCAAGATTTAAAAATGTAATTAAAACCAGCATTTTATTAAAAACTGAATGAATTAATAGTATCATGTTTTTTATGAGAGAAAACTGATAGGATCTCTCAGACTTTAGATGCATTTTGTTTGTTGTTTGTTTGTAATGCTCATTGTAAACTGATTGTTATAAAGGGGCAGATTACATCAGTTCATTCTTCTTTCTGCTCTCTTTTATGCAGAAGTTTGGAAACTTTTGTTATTGTGTTGCACTGAAATGTTTATTTTTTGTTGGTTTTTTTTCTTTTGTCAAAGAATGAAATAAAAAAACAAATAAAACTTTGATTTAATACACTCTACTGCAATTCTGGCACAAATCAAGCTTGTTTGTTAACTTTATTTAAAATATATAGTTTGTTGACAACATAAAATGAGCAACGAGCAGGAGATAATCACAGAAACGGAAGATCTGGTTGCAAAAAAGAAATGTAGAGCTGCACATGTAATGAAATATTCACTAAAATCACTATTTTGCCTTCTACTTTTGCCTGTCAAACTGTTTAAATAACCTCTATAAATGATAAAATCCTACATAAATAAATTTTCTAGGTTCCTAATAAGTAAACAAACAGTTTTCTAGATAATATTAGCTGGTTTTAAGATAAACCTGACATTAAAACAACTTATTTTACTCTTTTCAAAGTCAGTTTTGAACACACCGCAGCTACAGCAACCTGCAATGTGGGGCATTTAGGGAACTCTGGTAAATTGTAGCGTCTATCTACAGGAAAATGTTCAGGAAGTGATGTGTTTTGTCTGCCACAAGGTGGGAGGTGCAACAAAACGAGAAAGTTAATCTGGAGCCCTGTTTCAGTATAAAAACTGCAATGTATGAAATAAACTCAAACACATCATGCTACCACTTTAGTGGATTAATGCAACAGAAAACCTCACACAGCTTCTACTCTCATGACTAATCTACAAGAGAAGTCGGTCTGATAGAACATAATTTATTCAAATTTAAGTTTTTGGATGAACTAAGTTTAATTATTAACTTTATTATTAATTATTTAACTTAAAATGAGTGAACAACAGAAGAGAAACACTGAAAAGGAAAATGTGGTTGCAAAAAAAAATATTAACTAAAATCACTATTTTGCTGTCTACAAGTAACCTCTGTAAATGATAAAATGCTACATAAATAAATTATCTAGCTTGCTAATAAGTAAAAAAAACAGCTTTCTAGATAATTTTAGCTGGTTTTAAGATAAATCTGACCATAAAACACCTTATTTCCCTCTCAACTGTCCAGCT
This sequence comes from Amphiprion ocellaris, assembly GCF_022539595.1. Classification (NCBI taxonomy): domain Eukaryota; kingdom Metazoa; phylum Chordata; class Actinopteri; family Pomacentridae; genus Amphiprion; species Amphiprion ocellaris. Next base: position 36,167,087 of record NC_072768.1, read on the forward strand.
AGCTTCTACTGCAGCCTGCATATGAGGCGTTTAGGGACATCTGTAAATTGTAGTAACTATTTTTAAGCAGATGTTTAGCCACAGCGAGATGTTGCGGATACATTTTGTTAATATTAAGCCTCTACGAGATGCATTAATTTGCATAAAGATCATTTTAAGGCTTATTTTGGTGCAAAAACATGTACATTAGCATTAGCAATGTAGCACAACATGGAAGTGAAAGCAGCATTGTGTTCATTTAAAAGTGCAATAAAATGATTTTCTCCCTAAAATCAGTAAAGAATCATGACTTTAGTATTAAAGAAAAACCTCAGAATTATCCTTTTGGCCGTAATCATGCAGTTTATAAAAATATTTCAGCAACAGAAACGATGACGTTGACCAAAAAAATGCAGCTTCAGCACCACAAAGCTGACCAGTGTAGCCAAATTTACATTTAATCCAAAGTAAAAAGCTATTTTGGACAACAAATAATTTTTAACGTTTTATGCAGATGTACTCTCCTCCTAAATCTCACAGAACGATTAATTCCATCCAGATACAGTTTTTCAAGTCGTCTGCTGATAAAATCCTGTATTTTTTCAATATCTATTGCAGCAAAAAGCCAAACCCCTCAGTGTCAGTTTCTGCAATATCGTGCAGCTCTACCCCTTAAGCTCGGAGCTTTGTGGAGTTTCTGCCTGAGAAAATATTAACTCAGCTGTGAGTCTGGGTGGATGAGGAGAATTTTAAAGCCGTTCTGTGGAGCGCTGGGTAACGGCTTCTCTGTTGTTCTGCACGATCGTTTGGCTCGGTGACATGAACCCGACCCGTCCGGCTGCTACGAGGCCACCACTCACACCACAGCCTGCTTTTAGAGCGACATCCTGCCGCTTCCTTCCCCCCTGCGGGCCGACAAACCGCTCGTCTACGTTCAGAAGCTCCCCTAGGCTCTACACATCACAACACAAACTGTTGAGTAAAGTCGGACGGGACGGGAGGAGGCGGGCCGTCTTACCACCATGGCGTTCTTGGACACCAGCCGCACGGGCTCCGAGCTCTGATTGGTCAGCTTGCTGGCCACCTGCAGGTTGATGGGCGCGTTCTGCGAGTCGGGTTTGGTGATAGCTGTGGTTACCATAGCGACGGTGGGCGGGCGTTGCGGCAGGACGGAGCCGGGCAGGGCGGGCGTGGCGGCAGCTTTCAGCACCAGAGGTAGAGTCTTCGTGGTGAGGACCGGCGTGACCGTCAGGGTCTGCTGAGGGACGATTTAACCCAAGAGACACAGAGGAGACACGTTAGAGCAGAGGGTCAAACATGAGGCCCACGGGCCAAAACCGGCCCTCCAGAGGGTCCGATCCGGCCCGCACGACGACTTTGTAAAGTTTAAAAACTACAGAGAAGACTAACTGCAGATTGTAAATTTGTAAAACTGTAAATTCAAAATAATTTCAAGATCATGACAAGTTGTTTGGATCAGAAAGTAAAATACGACTCTTTGTTCTTTTCTCATTTTGTTTCTCATTTTTGTAATATTTTGTCCTGTCTTTTGTTTTTGCCTGATTTGTTTTATTTTGTGTCTTTTGTCTCATTTTTGGTCATTTTTTTCTCACTTTTGTAATTTTATGTCTCATTTTTGTAATATTTGGACTTTTTTTGTCTTTTTATTGTCTGACTTTTGTTTCATGTCATTTGGCTCATTTTTTGTCACTTTGTTTCTCGCTTTTGTGGTTTTAAGTCTCATTTTTGTCATTTTGTGTCTCCTTTTTGTAATTTTTGTCTTTTTGTTGTTTTTTGTCCTTTTTCTGTCTGATTTATTTTATTTCGTGTCGTTAGTCTCATTTTTTGTCGTTTTGTTTCTTGCTTTTGTCATTTTGTGTCCTTTTTGCAATTTGTCTTTTTTGGGTTTTTTTGTCTTTTTTTATCATTTGTCATGTTTTTGTCGTTTTGTGTTTCTTTTTTTGTCTCTGTTTTTTGTCTTATTTTAGGCATTCAGTGTTTTGCTTTATTCTGTTTTTTGTTTAATTTTTGTTGTTTTGTGTTTTTTGTCTCGCATGCATTGTCTATTTTTTTGTCGTTTTGTTTCTCCGTTTTGTCATTTTTTTGTCATTTGTCCATTTTTGGCCGTTTTCTAACTATTTTGTTATTTTTTGTTTCTTTTTTGTAATATTTTCTCTTGTTCTTCTCTTTTCTTGTCTGACTTGTCGTTTGTCTCATGTTTTTGCCATTTTGTCAGATTTTTTGTCATTTTGTTTCTCACTTTTGTCGTTTTGTCTTGTTTTTGTTTTTTTGTGTTTCCTGTTTGTCTCACTTGTGTTTTTTGTCATTTTGTGTTTTCGCATAATCGTGTTTTTTTTTGCCTTTTTTTGTCGTTTTGTTTCTCATTTTTGTCGTATTGTTTCCTTTTTGTAATATTTTGTCTTGTTTTTGTTGTTTTTTTGTCTTATTTTTGTCATTTTGTGTTCCGCTTTATTCATTGTTTTGTGTATCATTTTTGTCACTTTGTGGGGATTTTTTGTCTCGCTTCTGTTGTTAGTCTATTTTTTTGTTTTGTTTCTCGCTTGTCATTTTTTTAATCAAATTTTTTGTCTGTTTTTTGTTGTGTTTCATGTTTTGTCTCATTTTTTGTTGTTTTGTTTCTGTATCTTTTTTTGTAATATTTTGTGTCTTGTTTTTCTAATATTTTGTCTTGTTTTTGTTGTTTTTTGTCTTTTTTGAATCTGTCTTTTGTCGTTTTGATCATAAAGTAAAATACTATGTTGTTCAGTTCCAGATTTCTGCGACTAAAAGTTTGATCAGAGTGTTTGTAGAAACATTCTGATCTGTAAGTTGTAATGTATAAATGATAAACTGAGGCATAATGTTTCTAGTAAAGTCACAGAAATAAAGTGTTTATTTATTATTTGTTGAGTGAAAAAAACAGGCCAAAACATGCAGTTTCTGATGTGTAATGTCAACAACAAACATTATAATTAATTCTTTTAAAACATAAAATGGTGAATAACTTTAGAAACTGGTATTTTCTGGAGTTTTGTCTAATTTCAGATAATATCCAGAAAAATCTATAAAAATGAATTTACAGTTAATTTATTGTTGAGTGGGGCCAAAATACAGAACTTCAACAAACACAGTTAAACTCTTTAAGTGTATTTTTTTGTTTGTTTTGACAGTTATAAAACAATTTTCCACCATTTTTATAGTTATTTTTCATATCTGCAGAGATAGAAAGGGCAAATTTTGACTATTTTTGCTTGAAAAATGACTCAAAATTTTAACTAAATATCCAAACTGTTGTGAAATGCTTTTGTTGTTTGACAGTTTCAGCTCTGTGGTGAATTTTTAACTGCATAAAAACACACAAAACTCTCTTTCTTCTTCATATAAATGACAGGTTTCAACCAGTTTTGTGAGCTTTCCCACCTGCTGCAGTCCTCCAGGTATCTGCTGGCTCTGCAGCAGGTTCGCCGGCTTGATGTCGCCGCCTGCTGGAGGAGTTTGGACCTGCAGCTGCAGCTTGGCCTCTGGTTCCTGCTTCACCAGCAGCTCCTTCCTCAGCTGCTCCACCACCTTTTTCTGCAGAGGACAGGATGGGATCCATGTTATTTACAGCAGCAGCTTCAGTTTTACTGACCTCAGAGTGCCACAGGTGTGTTTCTGCCATCAATGTTTTAAAGGTTAAACACTAGAGGCAGAAATGTTCTGGTCAGTTTACTGATTTTTGTCTTTGTAGCTTCCATAGTGTAAAAAAAAAAAAAAAACATCTAACAAACACATTTAGGTGTTAATTTATTGGACATTTATGGAACTAAGTGTCCATTAAATTAGATTGTCAGTTCAAATAGCGGTTTCCAATAAAAATGTGCGCAATTTTACAATAAATGTCTCTAAATGCTGAGTTTTTTCTCCAGATATCTCCATGTCAGCAGCTCTTATGTTCATCAAACTGGCAAATTTTATTCCAGTCGATATTCTAAAAGCTTTTTTTACAGAGAAGCTTGTTCATGCATTATTTACAGGCTGATTTATAGAACATTTTATTCCTTAAAAAATGAAGAAAATTGAGTTTTGTTTCTCACAGTATTTTCAGATTCATGGAGCGACAAAAACAGACCTTTGACTCTTAAATGTAAACAAAATGGAGCAAGAATTTCTAAGCCTGCTTTAAGATTGAGGCAAATTAGTGACGTCTGATCAGCGTCTTACCCGTTTTCAGCACCTTTTTTTATTAATTTAAACTAACAGTTTATTAATTTGTTGTCCACTTTCTACCTTCATATTACCTTAAATGTTAATTCTTTATGATAAAACCTACTTTAATGTGTGTTTTTATGAACTAAAACACTGAAACGTCTCGCTGCCTCGGTGCTGAACAAATAAAGCTGGCTTTTGAAAAGGTCAATAATCAATAGTTGAGCTGCGATCTGATTGGCTGCATCTCGTTATGAGCCCGTAGAGATTAGAGACAGAAGAAGAAGAAGGAGGAACAGGATGGCGGTACAGACTGTAATGTGGAGCGTTGGAGCTCGGCGGCACACAAAGCTGCTGCTGACGAACACCATCAGTTGCCTAGCAACACTTGACTCTCAAGCAGCAACTTAATGCAACGATACACAATCATAAAGACGCCGGGAGACGAAAAAGCAGTGAAAAGTGCCTGATTCTCGTCTGGGAGAGCAGCCTGACCTGGAGCCTGCAGCCAATCACAGCCTCACCTGCTGATAGCTGCTGCTGCTGCTGCTGAGGAACTTTAACCCTTTAGAGCCCATCAGTCATCAGCACTCAGCTCACACTCAACCCTCTGAACCACAGATGGCTTCTACACATTTACTGCTCCATGTTTACTCACACTGGGCTCATGTTAACTTTAAAATAAAGTCCTGCACCTCTGTGTTGGAATGTAATAAATGAGGGGTATTCAGCTAAATTCAAAGAGGTCCAGTCAGAGGAAATGTATTAAAGCAAAGGTTGGAACATCATAAAGTCTAACTGAATTAGTGTGATACATGTTGATGTAACCTGGTAGTTTAATTAGCGTCTGCATGGAATCAGTAACTAAATTCAGTATGGTTTAAAAACATTTTGACAACATTTATTAACAAATAACTTCTCACATAACTGCACATATTAAAACAAAGTGCAGAACTTGAAATAATATCTGAACAACCTGAACCAAATTATCTTTGGTGTTGTCGCTTTATTTTTCTTTTTTGTATGTCCCTCGACTCTCAACTGTTTTCTGAACACAGAGCTGTGATGTTTAGCGGCTGCAATGCAGAGTCTTGTACCTAAGATGTCTGTGTGTTTCCTGAGCTGAAAAAATATACAATAAAATCCTCGAGTTATTACATTACTACAATTCCTCGAGGCAAAATTCTCTAAATGAAGTCTTCATTTAATCCACTACATGCTAGACCCCAGGTCACTAACTAGACTTCATCCTACATAGACCTGGACCTATAATCAATAAATTATGAGAGGATTTTAATTTGACAGGACGCTTCTATTTTAACCGGTGCATTTTTCTGGTGTTTATCAGATCAGAGGTTGAACTATGAAGACTGTTTAACAGTCAGACTTTCTTGGTGTGAGTCAACAACAACTAAAACCTCAGTCAGAGTTAACAAGTATCAAGGTGGTTTTCAACTTTCTCTATTAACTCAGACTTTCTGCTTTAAACTCATCCAGATTAACAGGAGCATTTAACGATCGATTGACTCTGATTAAACTTCAGTACAATACCCCTGTACTATACTATATATGTACTATACCTCTGTACTATAATATATATGTACTATATCCCTGTACTATACTATATATGTACTATATCCCTGTACTATACTATATATGTACTATATCCCTGTACTATACTATATATGTACTATACCCTTGTACTATACTATATATGTACTATACCCCTGTACTATACTATATATGTACTATATCCCTGTACTATACTATATATGTACTATATCCCTGTACTATACTATATATGTACTATATCCCTGTACTATACTATATATGTACTATACCCCTGTACTATACTATATATGTACTATACCCCTGTACTATACTATATATGTACTATACCTCTGTACTATACTATATATGTACTATACCCCTGTACTATACTATATATGTACTATACCCCTGTACTATACTATATATGTACTATACCCCTGTACTATACTATATATGTACTATACCCCTGTACTATACTATATATGTACTATACCTCTGTACTATACTATATATGTACTATACCTCTGTACTATACTATATATGTACTATACCCCTGTACTATACTATATATGTACTATACCCCTGTACTATACTATATATGTACTATACCTCTGTACTATACTATATATGTACTATATCCCTGTACTATACTATATATGTACTATACCCCTGTACTATACTATATATGTACTATACCCCTGTACTATACTATATATGTACTATACCTCTGTACTATACTATATATGTACTATACCCCTGTACTATACTATATATGTACTATACCCCTGTACTATACTATATATGTACTATACCTCTGTACTATACTATATATGTACTATACCTCTGTACTATACTATATATGTACTATATCCCTGTACTATACTATATATGTACTATACCCCTGTACTATACTATATATGTACTATACCTCTGTACTATACTATATATGTACTATACCCCTGTACTATACTATATATGTACTATACCCCTGTACTATACTATATATGTACTATACCTCTGTACTATACTATATATGTACTATACCCCTGTACTATACTATATATGTACTATACCCCTGTACTATACTATATATGTACTATACCCCTGTACTATACTATATATGTACTATACCTCTGTACTATACTATATATGTACTATATCCCTGTACTATACTATATATGTACTATACCCCTGTACTATACTATATATGTACTATACCTCTGTACTATACTATATATGTACTATATCCCTGTACTATACTATATATGTACTATACCTCTGTACTATACTATATATGTACTATATCCCTGTACTATACTATATATGTACTATACCTCTGTACTATACTATATATGTACTATATCCCTGTACTATACTATATATGTACTATACCCTTGTACTATACTATATATGTACTATACCTCTGTACTCTACTATATATGTACTATACCCCTGTACTATACTACATACATACAATACCCCTGTACTCTAGTTTATATGTACTATATCCCTGGACTATACTATATATGTACTATACCCCTGTACTCTACTATATAATATATAGTATAGTACAGGGGTATAGTACATATATACTATATATGTACTATACCCCTGTACTCTACTATATAGGTAGAATATACCACAGATGTCCGTCTGTGTTCTGTCACACTCGTCTCTCACTGTGCTGTGAACACACTGCCTTCAGTTCATCCCAAAAACTTCCTGAATTTTTGTCACATCACTGGTAGTCGCAGTGGAGTCACTAATCACTTCACAGATGCGCCAAGAAGCACAAAATTTTTTGTTTTTTATGAAATCTAGTCAGAGCAAATAGTTTATTTTTGGCAAATTTTAACTAAGACATGTAGAATAAAGTTGCTTTGATATAATATCATGATTTTAGGCTTAGATTAGACAGTCAGAAAACTCAATACCTGAATATACTTGTACGTATTTTTAAAGTTTATAGTTTCTTTAGAGACAACATGCCTTTAAGAAGAAACAAATATGGTGACTTGTGATAAAAATGCACATCGGCCTGTTTGTCTATGGAACAGAAAGTTAATTTGTCCGACTGTTTTGGCCTTCAAATGCGAAGAAAATAAACTTTTGCTGGAAAATTCATCACAAATCCCCATAGAACTTGAATTTCACTGCTCACAGCATTAAAACCTTGCACTAGAACAATAAAGCAGCATTATTTTTCACAATAATAATATTATTGTTTATATATAGAGCACTTCTTCCTGATAATTTAAGTGGTGGAATATAAGAGGAAATTTAAAATGGTATAAAAACAGATATAACAGACTCAATAAAAACTGCCAACCTGATTTATTTAAACAGAAACAAGTGTGACAAGTGTGATAATCTATAAAACTATTTTTAAAAGTATTTAAAACAATGAAAAATGGTCCTCAGAGCAGCGAGGTCTATGGTTTTAATACTTCTATTGCTATTTTATTTCCAGAGAGAAGTTTTCACTGTAAATGTCTCTTTTCAGTGCTCTAAGCAACTTGAAGTAAAACAGTAAAACTTCGTCTCTATTGTTCTGCAGTGGCGGCAGATAGTTGACATTAAAGAACATAAATACCTCCAGATATGAGTAGGAGGTAAAGTGACCCTTTAACAGAAGCAGAATTTGTAGCAAAAGCCCCAGGAAATAATTCTGTCTTGTTTTTTTTGTTTTTTTTAAATAATGGCACTAAGTTTTGTGAACTGCAGTTCCCATAATGCTGTAGGGGATGTAAACAAGAAGTGTAACTCTTTTTTTAACCTCAAACTGGAACGTTAAACAAAGAGCTGATTCAAATGAATTCATTTAACTGAAAAGGTTTGTTTTTGCACGATTTCTTGACATGGAAATCTGCTGTCAAACAGTCTTTTGTTTTGTCCACAACCTAAAGATATTTAGTTTAATATTAATAGTTTTTTTTTCCTCAGAGTATCCTAATATTTTATTTTCCTATATTCTACATTCCTTATTTTATTAATTATTAACATGTTATTATTTTATGTATATTTTATCCTAATATTTTATTTTCCTATACTTAGTTTTGTTAGTTATTAATATGTTGTTATTTTACTTATTTTTATATTAATATATTATTCCCATTCTATTGATTTTATCTTAACCCTGTAAACCCAAATATAGAAAAAAATGAGCAAAAGTATATACAAAAAATAAATATATTATAAAATATAACATATATATATTAATTATATATATAAAATATTAAGATGAAAATTAGGGGAAAAAAATAGTAACCTTGTAAAAACCACTGTTGCAAAAATACATCATTTTATTTCTAAAATTATATATTTATATATATGTTCACTTATTTATATTTGTAAATACATACATACATATATTTAATTTTATTAAATACTAATACAAATTTTAACCTAATTTTTTATCACAATATTTAATTTTATTCTACTTAATATCTACTCTTTTATCACATTTAGTTTTATACTATTTCTTGTATCTTAAAATATTACTATTCTACAAATTTTATTCTAATACTTTATTTTCCTCTTCTCATTTTACCAATATATTTTATTCTATATATTTTGATATATTTAATTTTATTGTCATTTTATCGTAATATTTTATTGTTATTATTGTACTAATATCATCGGAATATTTTATTTTTTTATTCTATTTATTTTTTTAAATAATTTATTCTTTTCTTAGAATTTCCTTTTATTTTATTTATTCTAGCAAAATTATTATTCTGTGTGAAAACAGCTCATGGTTTTCACATTGTAAGGATAATAATAATAAGAATATTTCCCAACACTCTTTTAAATACTTCTGGTTTCTTGTGCTTCCATATTCATGCCGTCTCTGCGTTGGTGACAAACACAGTCCAATAAGTGATAAAAGCGTTGAGCAATTACCATTATTCTCCTGCCTGCATCTCATTTGCATGTTAACATCAGCACGGTGACAGACGGAGCAGAGACTCTGAAAACACCTTAAATGTTATGTAAGCAGTCTGTGTGCACAAATACAAACCCAGCTTTCTATTTTTACCAATAATCTGACTAATGTGTTCCCATTCAGACTCTCGCAGCTGTACAAAGTGTTACACCTCATAAAACCTGTAGGTGTTATCGAATGCAGCTCTAAAAGCCACTAATTCTCATGTGGAAGCGGCTCGGACCAAGTGTTTTACAAGAAGAACAAACACGGTAGAATATGCGGCGAGCAGATAAAAATAGGAGGCATGTTGAAAGTGGTTAAAAATAAAAACACAAGACACAAAAAAACAACACAGGCAACAACAAAAGAGCTGTGAATCAAAAGAGTCTTCAGACAAAGATATTCACGCAGCCACTGCCGCAACTGTGAGCGCCTAAAAGGCAAGAAATCACATCTTTTCATGTCTGAAACGGAACCAACAGGCATATATTTACAACATGAGGATGATTATGAAGTCCAGATACAAAATGTCCACAGAGACACAAAATAAGCACAAAATAATATGCAAAATGACCGAAAAGAGAAGCAGTACAACTGAAAGTGAAGGCAAAGTGACTTAAAAGACACTCAAGATGACCAAGAAGAAAGTCAGGATGACCATAAAGAGGCAAGGAATGTCCACAAAGAGATGTAAAAAGTTCACAAAGAGTCCAAAGAGTATGAGGACACAACCACAGAGAGATTTAAAACAGCCATAAAAAAACAAAACTACCTCAAAGAAATGCAAAACGTCCACAAAGAGTCCAAAGAGTATGAGGAGGCACCAAACAACCACAAATCAATGCAGAATGACCACAAAGAGGCACACAGCAACCGCAAAAAGATGCAAAATGGCCACAAAAACGCAAAACTACCACAAAGAAATACAAAATGTCCTCAAACAGACCCAAAATTATCACAAAAAGACACAAAATCACACAAAAAGAGGCTGTAAAGTGACTAATAAGGGATTCTAAATGACAGAAAATGTATGTAAAAAGAATAAATTAAAATGATCACAGAGGTGCAAAATGACCACAAAGAGTCCAAAGAGTATGAGGAGGCACCAAACAACCACAAATCAATGCAGCATGGCCACAAAGAGGCACATAGCAACCACAGACAGATGTAAAATGGCCACAAAATGCAAAACTATCACAAAGAAACGCAAAACATCCTCAAACAGACCCACAATCAGCACAAAAAGAAACAAAACAAACTCAAAATGACTGAAAATAGATGACAGAAAATGATCACAGAGATGCAAAATGACCACAAAGAGACTGAACAGCATGAAGAGATGCTACACAAGTATAAACCGTTGTAGAATGACCATAAAGAGGCGCATAGCGACCACAGAACGATGTAAAACAGCCACAAAAGCGCAGGACAACCCCAAAGTGACACAAAAAGTCCACGAAGATACACAAAATTAGCGCAAAAAGACACAAAACCACACAGAAAGAGATTCAAAACAACAGAAAACAAATGTAAAATGACTAATAAGAGAATCAAAATAACACAAAACAGCTGTAAAAATGAATAAAAAACAGATTCAATATGACCATAGAGATACAAAATGAATATAAAAAGACATAAAACAGCAACGAAGAGACACAAAATGACCAAACTGAGTAGCACATTGACTACAAAGAGACAAAATGACAACAAAGAGATACAAAAACACCCAAAACCAGACTCCAAATGACAAAAAATAGATGTAACATGACTATAAAGGGACTCAAAATGACAGAAAATAGATATAAAATAAATAAAAACAGACCCAAAATGACCACAGACGTGCAAAATGATCATAAAAGGACAAATCAACAACAGAGACACGAAACATCCAAAAACAGACTAAAAATCACAAAAAAATTGATACATGACTAAAAAGAGACTGAAAATGACAGAAAATACATGTAAAATGACTACAAAGAGACTAAAAATAACAAAAAATAGACTTGAAATGACAATAAACAGATGTAAAATGACTAAAAAGAGACTCCAGAGGTGCAAAATGACCACAAAAACAGATAAAACAGCAACAAAGAGACACAAAACCACCAAAATGAGCAGCAGAATGACTACAAAGAGACACAAAACATCCAAAAGCAGACTCAAAAAGACAATAAATAGATGCAAAAAGATGGCAAAAACTCAAAATAACAGGAAAATAGATGTAAAGTGACTAATAAGAGACTAAAAAGGACAGAAATAGATATAAAATGACTAAAAATGACAACAGATACAAAACATCCACAAAAAGACACAAATCAACAACAATTAGACAAATAACAACCAAAAACAGGCCAAAAATGACAAAAATAGACGTAAAGTGACTAACAAGAGACTCAAAACGACAGAAAATAGATGCAAAGTGACTCAAAATGACAAGAGATGCAACATGACCACAAAAAGACATAAAACAAAATGACAAAAAATAGATGTAAAATGACAAGAAACAGACTCAAAATGACCATAAAGATGCAAAACGACCACAAAACTGTAAATGGTCTGTATTTTTGAGCTTCAGAATCTCATTTAACAACGAAACACGGAGCTGCTGAAACCACTTTCTAACACAACACTGATCAGACACATTTAGATCTTTTCTTCCTCTATGATCGTCACTAGTGGCTGAGCTGCTGCAACCTTCAGGCTTTAAAGACGTGAACTTCCCCTTTAAAAGCAGCGTTTCCTCGTTTCACCCCCTGCAGACGGACTGCTGGAACCTACCTGCTTCTCGCTCAGTGCTGTGATCTTCGCTTGGAGTTCATGGAGCTGCTTCTTCAGATCTGCGTTCTGAAAAAGCAAAAAACAAAAAGCTTCTGAGTGTGAGCCGAGACCCAGCTTGGTGTTTCAGAGCCAAATAAACCTGCGGTGGGCGTTTACCTGAGGGTCCTGCTTCATCTGAGCAACCAGTTTCTGCAGAAGAAGAAGAAGAAAAGGAGAGTCAGGACAATGAAGCCACAGCAGTGACACCTGCTGGTCAGAAGGAGGAAGTGCAAGCTGTGAGCCGAGCAGCTGCACAAACTAAACGCCGCTTTTCTCTCTTTCTGTCCACGCCATCTTGTTTGAATAACCTTTATTTAACTGTCAGGTTCCGGCTGCAGGATTTAAAACGAGCAGTCAACAATCACACAGTTTCTGCAGCTTTACGAACATCTTTGTTTTGTTTGATTTGCTCACAAACATCAGCAAATATGTAATTATCTGGTATTCAAGAAGTCCTCATCTTTGCAAAAACAGCTTAAATTGTTTTGTTATTCTGATATATTTTGCACCTACAGACACACTGAGTGCAGTAAATCAGGTTTTGGCAGTGACAGTTAAAGGGTTATAAACTGTATATAAAGAATATTTACTGGAAAATACATGTTTTCCACATAAAGTAGACAAAAAAAATCACATTTTTGTTCATTGTGTATATTTCTCAGTGTAGTAAAATAGTTAAACTGTTAAAATAAATACAAATGTAACAACATTTTTTTTAAATTTAATTTTGTAATAATCATAATAAAACCACTTTCACATTGTTTTAGTTACTGTGAATGATTTCTTTCATTTTATTTCTTCATCATATTCTTCATGTGAACTGGATTTCTTAAGTTTAAAGATTTTTTTTAGGTGTACAAAACATTTTAACTTTAGCATGTGTATTTCTGAATGTTGTAAAACTGTTAAACTGTTAAAATCAACACAATTTTACTAAAATATATATTTTTAATAATGTAATCATCACAAACAAAACTAATTGTAACTAAAAACAATGTAGAATTTCATAATTATAATTAAACGAGGAAGATGCTGCTGTATTTTCCTCTTTTTTAGTTACTTTACATTATTTCTGACATTCTTTTATCTAATCTTTTTTTATACTATTCTTCAAGTGAACCTAATTTCTTGAGTTTTAAATTTTAAAATTTTTTGGGAGACAAAAACTGTACATTTTTACTCTTGTGTGTTTATATAATGTTGTTAAATTGTTAAACTGTTAAGAAACACAATTATTGCAAAACTATTTGCAGCTACAATTTTTTTAACTTCATAAAAATTTGAATTGAACCAGGAAGACGCTGCTATATTTTCTTATTGTTTAATGAATACATTATTTCTGACATTCTTTTATTTTATTTCTTTATCACACTCTTCATGTGAACTTCATTTCTGAAGTTAACAATTGTTCACCTATTTAAATTAACACAAAATCAACAAAAAACATTTAAAATAATTTAATTATCTCAGAAATAATTGTAACTGTTTTATTTCATAATAATTATATTAAGTCAGAAAGACGTAATTTTACTATTATATTGTTTAGTTACTTTAAATTTTTTTCTGATATTTTATCACAACTTCTGAAGTTTAAAAAGACGCCAAAATTAAAACTATTATTAATGCAATAATTTTAAACCTACGATCTTTTTAGTTCCTAAAAATTTGGAAAAGAACAAAAATAAGTTGCTTTATTTTCTTCTTGTTTAGTTGCCTAACATTATTTCAGACATTTTATTTTATTCTTTCTTAGATTGTTTATCTGCACGTAGTATCTTAAGTTGACTTTATGTCAACTTTTGTCATTAATAACAGAAACCAGTTTTAATAACAGATAAACATGTTTAAAATAAAAGACTGTAGAGTTACTTCATAGTCGAGTACTTTAAAACTGTATTCTGGTGTTATATTTTATTTATACTTGAACCCTGTCAGTCAAGTTTTGCTGCATCTTGACGGCAAAAGTTACAAGATTATGATAGATACATAAATTATCTACACTGCACTGGAAAACGCATATTTTTCATTTTGTCACTTTAGAGGGTTTTCTTTCAAGTAACCCGAGTTGTTCCAGAGCTACAGCTATTATATTCCAGGTGCCTTTTAAGGTGTTATGGCTCTAAAATAGAGCAGTAGAGCAGAAAAGGTTAAAAGCTGACCCTGCCTGCTTTCTGTAGCTGACAGGCAGCAAATAACGCTTTAACAAAACGTCCAGGTGGAACTCTGAGCCTCAGAGTTTCTGTTCCAGGAGCCTCATAATGAAGCTGAAGTCCAGCAGGAGCAGTTCAGGAGGAATAGATGAACCATTACAGGCTGTAATATTCTCCGTCTAATATCTCCGTGACTGTCGGCCTCCTGACGCCTCACATATTAATCACGACCTCTTTGCTTCATAAAGACATTTTCTGCCTCCGACTCAACTCCAACAGATGAAACTTTTAACATTTTGTCCGTCGTCTTAAAGCTGCACGGTGAGAAATTCTTCTTTGTGTTCTAGCAGGAAATTTTTGTGAATGAAACTCTCGGAAAAATGAATTAAAACAGGCAGCTTTAAGTCCGGAGCGAGCAGCAGATGTGGTTTTATTTAGGCTACAACAGGAACACGTCAGGCTGCTGCAGACGGTCATTTTGCCCCCGAGATCGAACAGAAAAACTCCTGTGGATGTGTCTGAAAGGCACTTACTCTGCAGACGAGACTGCAGCAGAGTCTGTGATTATTCCTATTCTTGAGGTGAGTCGAGCAAACGATATCTAAAGTCTCCAGACATCCTGTGTTCTATGATTATTCCTATTCTTAATCGGAGTCAAGCACACGGTATCTAAATTCTCCAGATATCCCGTGCTCTGAGATTATTACAATTCTTGAAATAAATCAAACACAGGACATCTAAACTCTCCAGATATTCTGTGTTCTTTGACTACTCCTTTTCTTGAGGTAAGCCGAGCACACGATATCTAAATTCTCCAGACACTGTGTGCTCTGTGATCTTTCCTATTCTTGAAATGAATCAAAAACAGGAGATCTAAATTCTCCAGATATCCAGTGTTCTTTGATTATTCCTATTCTTGAGGTAAGTCAAGCACAGGATATCTAAATTCTCCAGATATCCCGTGCTCGGGGATTATTCCTCTTCTTAACGTGAGCCAGCTACAGGATATCTAAATTCTCCATATGTCCTGTTGTCTATGATTATTTCTGTTCTTGAGCAAACACAATATCCAAATTCTTCAGATATCCTGTGATTACTCCTTTTCTTGAGGTAAGTCAAGCACATCCATCCATCCATTATCTATACACCGCTTAATCCTCACTAGGGTCGCGGGGGGGCTGGAGCCTATCCCAGCTGACTCAGGTGAAGGCAGGGGACACCCTAGACAGGTCACCAGTCTGTCACAAGGCTACATACAGAGACAAACAATCACTCTCACATTCACACCTACGGGCAATTTAGAATGATCAATTAACCTCAGCATATTTTTGGACTGTGGGAGGAAGCCGGAGAACCCGGAGAAAACCCACGCATGCACAGGGAGAACATGCAAACTCCATGCAGAAAGATCCCGGGAAAGCCGGGACGTGAACCAGGGATCTTCTCGCTGCAAGGCGAAAGTGCTAACCACTACACCACTGTGCAGCCCTAAGTCAAGCACATGGTGTCTAAATTCTCCAGATATATGGTGCTCGGTGATTATTCCTATTCTTGAGTCGAGCATTGGATATCTGGAGAATTTAGAACTTGTCACTGTAATGTAAACGTGAACATGCTATTACTGGAATTGAGACTAAATATGTGGACGTACTGTTACTACACCGCGTTCCTTGTCGGAGTGGTTATGTGCCGATTGGCGTACGTCTGTCTGTGCGCAACACTGCTCAAAAACAGACTAACGGATTTTGATGAAATTTTCAGGGAAGGTCAGAAATGACACAAGGACCAAGTGATTAGATTTTGACAGTGATGCGGCTTATAGTCTGGATCCACGGATTTGTTAAGGATTTCTGTAGCCTTCCGAGATAGCCGCATGGTGTCACTGTAACTATGACAACAAGTGAACACTACATCAGATGCCTGCTGACGATCACATGATTGTGATCCTACTACAAATCCACTGCTGTGGACTTATCCAGCAGAAATGATACAAAGAACAATTGATTAATTTGTGGGGGTGTTTCTGAGTCCCATCATTTCCCGCTACCCGCTACATATTTAGGTCACGCGATTCGGTATCCATATTTATTGGGACTTATCCGTCGGAAATCATACAACGGCTGAGGAGCCTTGGCGGAGAACTGCACTCTCAAATGCTTTTCTTGTTATTATTGTAATTAATACAGTATATGTGGACATGTTGTGACTGCATAAACAAGGTAAAGTGGATGTACTAATACATTAATACAGTATTTGTGAACATATAAATACTGCCGTTACTATATTAATACTGCCCATGTGAACATATTAAGAGTGAACTAATCCTGCATATATAGATGTATTATTACTGTATTAAAACTGCATGTGTACATTTTACTGTAATTTCTTCTGCATATGTGGAGATCATTAAAGTATTAATACTGCATTTGTGAACATATTAATACTGTATTAATCCCATCTCTGCAGACTTACTACTGTATCAAAACTGCATGTGTGTGCATTTTACTGTACTTAATTTTGCACAAGTGGACATATTCATACTCTATTTAATATTGCATATGTGGACATTACTGTAATTAATACTGTATATGTGGATGCACTGATACTATAGACTATGTAAGTGAACATATTACTACTGCAATATGGTATATGTGGAGGCAACATATGTGCTGATGTATTAATAATGTATATTCTACATATTATTACTGTAATTAATACTGTGGAATCAACAGAAAGTTGATCTACAATGATTTTGCTAATAAATATTTGCTTTTTCAATAATTTCTTTACATAAATGTGGCAGAAAAATTGCTGATTTCTGTCATAAACTTGAGGGTTTTGTGGTTATTATATTAAATTGTTCTACTACTGTTTTATTTGCATCTGTCTTTTATCTATCTTCAAATATTCATACCAATATTTAATAGTGAATGTGGAGAAACTGAGAAAATATGGGGGAAGAGAGCATGAGATTTACCTGCAGCAAAGATTATATTTTATTTAGTTTTAAAATTATTATTTCATCGTTTTTTATTATTAATTTTCCTGGATTATTATTGACCATGGGTGTTTTTATCAGTTTGGCGATCGTATGTAAATCGTCTACCTTTTTAAGTTTCAGATTTAGATCTAAAAACATTAACTGCAGTTATTTTTACCATTTTCTGACATTCTATGGACAAAACAACAGATGAAGCACATTTCTTTAAGAGTAGATCTTTTGCAGCCAGCATAAATGTGATTATTGGCCGAGTTCCTTCAACATACAGACTTGAAAGATGTTAATTTTTCCTTTAAACAAACTGTTTGACTTAACATTTACCTCAAACAGACCCTTGTGTACACAAATTAGCCTTTATATGGGTATTTTAGCGAAGGATAAGCGACTTAGGGTCATTCCACCTCAATTCATCAAATTTTAAACCAACTTTACGCCTGACCATCTCATATTTGTCCCATTCTTTGGTACCACTTTTAGAAAATTATTTGAAGGAATATGAGTTGGAAAAGTAGAATTTTTTTTCTAATAGCCCAGTCACAATATTATGTACCTCTTCCAGTTGGAACACTAATGGAGTGGTTTCACCATCATGTCTGCTCCATGTATGTTAAAATATTGGCCATAAATGCAAAAAACGTCATTTCAGGTTTTTTTTCTTTCATAAAGTATGCCTCTGACGGGCACCATACGAAGTTTCTATTGGTGCCAATCACAGTAGATGCAAAACATGCACAAAGAGACCCACAATTAGCACAAAAAGACATAAAACCACCACAAAGAGACTCAAAATGACGTAATGATGTATGATAATACAATGATGTAAAACGACTTAAAAGATAACGTGTTTAACGACTTAAAAGAGACTGATAAGTGACAGAAAACGTAAAAAGGTAAAATATAAAGAAGGACACTCAAAATAATTACGGAGATGCAAAATGACCACAAAGAGATGTAAAACAAACACGAAAAACCCCACAAAACAAGGACAAAGATATAAAATGACCAAAATAAGCAGCAGAATGATTACAATGGACAAAATGACAACAAAAAGACACAAAACATTCAAAAACAGACCAAAAATGACAAAAAATAGATGTAAAATGACCTAAAATAGACTCAAAATGACCATAGAGATGTAAAACGAATACAAAACGACACACAACAACGAGACAAAACAACCACAAAGATATGAAAAATATATAAAACACAAACCAGAACATTAATGCTATACTGTACTAATTATTGGTAATAAAGGCCAAAGTACCTGTTCCAAAACAAACACTCAACTTTTAGGTTACTTTTAACATTACGTGTTTCCTAAATGCAAAAAACAGAATTACAATATTTGTTCTCATAAAGTATGTCTCTGACTGTTATCATAATCTACATTTTTAAAGCTACTATTGGCGCCAATCACAGGTGGAAAAACACATGTTTTTTGGTTGGTGGAATATGGCAATAGACAGAAACAAGGACATTCTTGCATCATCATATAACTGGTTTATATTATTTTATATGCTTTACATACCTTATGTACATATCAATCAGCCTGCTAAATTTCAGGACTCTACCTACTTTATTTCTCAAGTTATGGCACTTCATCATTGATCCGCAGCATGATACTACCACCACCATGCTCAGCAAACATCTACATGACCCCACCTCCTTCACAAATGTTTAACTCATAAACTAATGTTACGTATGAGCCCAGATATTGGTCAACTCAACCAATATTCACCCCACTTTAAAACCAATCAGTCAAACTGAAGATGGTCAGGAATCAGGCGTTTAGTGAATTAACATGGAAAAAACACTTTATGCAAGTTCCAAAGTTAAAGCTGAGCTCTTCAGGAAACCATCAGAACAAGAAAAGATCCCAGCGTGGAGCCCAGTGGCCCCACTAACCCAGTAACCCAGTAGCCTGGAAACCAGTCTCACCTGATGGATCTGGATCTCCACCTTCAGGGCCTCCTGTAACGTCTGTAATTCCATCATGGATCCAGTCAGTCTGCCAGCCGATCGATCAGCCTGCACACAAACACCGCGGGGAGGGAGGACGGAGGTGTAAACAGCAGCTTTCACGGGAATCACCTGCTCTGTGGTCGCGGTCACGGATGTCGTCATGGATACGCAACGTGCAGCAGTATCAGACCGGACCGTAACAATTTAACGTTAAGGTCAAACAAGGTCACAGGAGGCCCAGACTGAATTTCATCACCGCCGTGAACGGAATAAAGTTCAGACTACAATTAGCACTAAAGTACTTTTACTCAGTGCATAGCAGGAGTATTGTTACTGTAAATAATACTGCATATGTGATGTATTACTACTGTATTAATACTGAATATGTCAACAAAATATAACTTTATATATTCTGTTTATGTTGTTGCATTATTACTGTAATCAATACAGTATATGTGGACATATTACTGTGTTAATACTGCATAAGTCAATGCATTATCACTGTATATATTTTGTATATCTTGTTGCATATATTACTGTAATTGATACAGCATGCGTAGACATATTACTGTTTTAATACTGCATTTATGGACATATTATTGTATTAAAACCATACGTAGGCAGATCATTACTGTACTGTATAAAGTAACGTATTATAATTGCATTAATACTGCATATTAATGCACTATTACTGTAATTAAGACCATGTATTATTACTTCATTAATATTGCATATATGGACACATTACTATATTAATACTGCATGTGTATGTATTATTACTGTATTAATACTGCATAAGTCAATGAAATATCCTGTATATATTCTGTATATGTCAATGCATTATTACTGTAATTGTACAGTATATGTAGACATATTACTGCAATAACACTGCATATATGCACATATTACTGCATAAAAACTATGTGCACATGCATCTTTCCTGTAATTAATACTGCATATGTGGACGCATTATTACTGTATTAATACTACATAAGTCAACACAATATTATTGTATATATGTTGATGCATTTATTACTGTAATTGAAACTATGTATGTAGACATTACTGTACTAGTACTGTATTATTGCATTATGCATTATTACTGTAATTAAGACCATATATTACTTCATTAATCATGCATATATGGACACATTACTATATTAATACTGCATATGTGGGAATATTATGACTGCAGCTAATAATTTATGTGGATGTATTATTACATATAACATACTAGAATTTATACTGTATACGTTGACATATGTGACCCTGTTCTTACTGCATTATTACTGTATATGTTGATGAATTATTACTGTAATTAAGACATAATTAATATGGAATTATTATGACTTTATTATTATGGTATATGTGAACATATTATTACTGTGTGTGTGGACATATTATGGTAATTATGAAAGCATATGTGTGATTTTACCTTAACACCGTCTCCAGTAGGAAAACCATCCAACTGAAGCATTAAAGTGCCGCTGTAAACAAACAAACAAACAAACAGAAAGTTAATTAAACAGACTACATGGAACTTTAATAAAAGTCAGAGTGCACAAAAAAATCATCATTAATTTTGAAACCATGTTGAATGTTGATGTATAATTAAATTAAATAAGTTAAATATATTAAGTTACAAGTCCCTGCATTTTTAGGTAGTTATATTTTCCTATTAAAATGTATTAAATATAATTTCAATGGCATTGAAAAACTAAAACTAAATAAAAAACAAAACATTTTAATAATGTCCTGACTGGAAAAAATGATTTGTAACTAAAATGTCATGCTTTCAATGTAATAATAATTGTAATAGTTTCCTATTGTTTAGTTAATTCACATCATTTCTGACATTTTTTTATTATTATTTCTTTGTTTACTTTCGGTGCTCTCAAACACATCATGTCTCTTTTTTACTTAAACCAAAATATCTGTAAAAATAAACTGAATGTTACCATATTTTACACCATTACTGCTCAAATAATAATTTGTTTTTTACTGACTTCTCACAGTATAAATATATTTAATTATGAAACACAACTAGATGCTATTTGCATCTTTATTAACAGTTAATTAGCCGGTAAATTAAAGTTCCCTAATTAGTGTTTATTTAATTTTTGCTTTACACAGTAAATGTTAAACACGTTATCTGATGCTTTACCTGAAACAAGTTGGTATTTTTCTATAGAGAAAAATATTAGTCTGCTAAATAAAGTTACTTTAAAATCTTTCACATATTTATTGTTGAATTTAAATAGCATGAATGTACCTTTACTTAATTATTTAAGTCAAACACATGAAATAACGTGATTATGAAATGAAACTGGCTATAACTATAAACATAATTTTTATTTTATTACAAGACTAAATGAGTACTTCTTTAAAAGTTTAAATATAACTTTGTACTGTGAATGACAAACCATAACTTCACTCTTAAATAGTTTGTATATAAGATAAATAATATAATTAACTATTTTATAAAGATAAAGTTCCTCCTCCATTGATATTTTAACAAAAAAATCTAATTTTATTTAGAAAGCACCTTTCAAAACAAATCAACGGCATTCCAAGTACTTTACATTTTGACTGAAACAGAAAAAACTGAAAAAGGACTTGGCGACTAACGAACACAGTGTCATAAAGTAAGATCAGTTAAAATAATAAAAGATTATAATAGAAAAAAAAGACGTACATGTTTTCAATGGATTTAGGTAGTTCTTCATCATTTAAATTTTTAGTATTCAGAATTTATTTTATCTTATACTTTGATCTCATCTTGTTTTGCCCTGTTTTTATATGATATACTATTTTATTTTGAAATTGATTTATTTTCATTACAGTCTGACGTATGCGGCACTTTGGTCGACATAAATGGTTTGAAACGAGCTGCAGAAATAATTTTTATTAGATCTTATTTCATTTAACCAAAGCACATTCCTTTATTATTATAAAGTGTACTGTAAATATAGAAATGTACTTTAAATGCACTTTAAAGTAGTCTGTAACTGGGAAAATATCATATCTGACTTAATACTAATTGAAAAAAACAACTCAAGCAGCACAAACGCGTTTCCATTTTTCATCTAATCTTTCATTTCTCTTAAAAACAGGACATTTGTTTACCTAAAGGAAGCTGAAAAATCTATAATAGTCTGAATATTTCCCCCGATATGCAGTTTAGTTTGAGTGTAACACCTAGAATGTATTCTAATAAAGTAAAAGTCATGTTATTATGTTATAAATTATGAAAGCAGGACTCACCACCTGGCTGTGGGACTGGACTCCACCCCTCTGTGCTGCCCTGTGAAGCACAACAAACGCACCGTGTGAGAAAGTATTTCCAACAAACAGCAGCAGGTTCACAGCAGCAAGATGCAATAACGAAGTCAGAAATGATTCCGAGGCACATCCCAGGTCTTTGGAGCTCCAGTCTGAGTCCGTCAGACTTTATTGTCCCAGCAGGGGAAGTATTTTTAACCGGTCTGAGCATCACGGAGCTGGAAGTCTCCGGGTCGGCCGGTCGATGCGTTCACATCGATCTCTGGCGTTACTTTCACAAAGAGGAAGGAGCTACATGGAGTCCACCGCAACTAACTCGCTTTTTTTTTTTTTTCAAACAGAGGGACAAAAAGTCGAGTTTAAACTTTGCAAACATCAACCTGTATAACCTGTATTCACAGATCAATAATCAAAGTGATAAATCATCTAAAAACAGTTGCAAATTCTTAATTATAAGAATATTCACAGGAGCAAGCTGGTCTGCTCAGTGTTAGCATTTCAGAATAAAATAACCAGATTAAATGATTTAATATGCTGCAAATATTAAATTTTTATGCTGAATTTACACTAATGAGTTCGCAGGTAGAGTACACTCATTATTAACAGATAAATTAGTCAGTAAATAGTTCTTAATAACTGTTTATTTCCTCTATTTTAAACGTAGAACTGAAATAAGTTGGTGTTTTTTTCCCAAGAAGCACATTAATCTGGAAAATAAAGTCAGTTTCATGAAATATACGTTGATTTCAAACAGTGTGGATGTATTTTAACTTATTTATGTCACTTTAACACATTATATAACTCCATTACACAAGTTACAATTAAGTTTAAAATTGGTCAAACATTTAACTTTAAGAATAAAGAAGGTTATTTAACCTATTATTAATAATAATAAAAGTTTATATGTAATTTTTTTTTACTGAGAGTAACTAATCAGATGCAAGCTGGTCTGCTCAGAGTCAAACAAAACATTTAGTCACAGGTATCTGGAACTGAACCAAATAGTACTTTATTTTATGATCAAAATGACAAAAGTCAGACAAAAACATCAGCAAGACAAAATATTAAAAAACAAGACACAAAATGACAAAAAAATGAGACAAACGACACAAAAGAAAACAAAAAAGAGAACAAAATTAGACCAAAAAAGTTACAAAGCAACAAAAAATGACAAGCGAGACAAAAAACTTACAAAATGACAAAAACAATACACAAAACAATGAATGAAGCAAAACACAAAATGACAAAAATAAGACAAAAAACCATAATCGAGACAAAAAGGAAACACAAAACGACAAAAACATGAGACAAACGACAAAGGTCAGACAAAAAAAGAACAAAAACAAGACAAAATATTACAAAACGAGACAAAATGACAAAAACGAGAAACAAAACGACAAAGGAACAATGAGCAATCAAGTGTTTTACTTTATTATCAAAACGACAAAAAAAGACAAAAAGAAGACAAAATATTACAAAAGTGAGAAACAAAACGACAAAAAATGACAAAAGAACAATGAGGAATCTAATATTTTACTTTATGATCAAAACAACTTGCCATGGTCTAGTAATTATTTTAGATTAAAAGTTTTACAAATTTACAATTTGCAGTAAATGTCTTCTCTGTAGTTTTTGCACTTTACAAAGTCGGGCCAGATTGGACCCTCTGGAGGGCCGGTTTTGGCCCACGGGCCGCATCGCATGTTTGACACCCCTGCATTATAGTATCACAGTATCACAGGATCAGCAGCTGTGCAGTACTTTTTATTTCACAACACCAATTAAACACACCAAATGGTGTGTGTGTGTGTGTATATATGTATGTATATATATATATATATATATATATATATATATATATATATATATATATATATATATATATATATATATATATATATATATATACATATACATATATACATACATATATATGTATATATATATATATATATACATATATACATACATATATATGTATATATATATATATACATATATATATATATATACATACATATATACACACACACACACACACAGTCTTGGAGGAATCCAGTCAACTTACGTTGACTCAACGCTCATTGTAAACACATAAATTTAGTCTTTTAAAACAGCCCAAAGCCTCTCACACTCTAAACCTTTAGTTCAGCAGAAAAACTCCATTAAAAGCAAAAACCCTGCATTCACAATTCTGCTCAACTACAGAAATAACATGAATAAAATGTACTTTAAAGTACTCTGTGATTGGGAAAATATCATTTCTGACTAAAAAAATAACTCCAGTAGTTCATCTTTAATCTAATCTTTAATTTCTCTTTAAAACAGGACGTTTGTTTACCTAAATTAAGCTTAAAAATCTATAATACTCTGAATATTTTCCCCTGAAATGCAGCTTAGTTTGAGTATAACACCTAGAATGTACTATAACGAAGTACAAGCACACCAGAAGCGCATTGAAGTACATCCAAAAGCGGTTATGTGAGTTCTGGGATTCATCTAGAGGATTTTTTAAAATTCTGCTATAATAATAAATCAGATTTTACTTAGTTACACTCCTCCACTGATGTATTTGTCACGCAGACGCCCTGAAGTCACCGATGCAGACAGTAATTCTTTTAGAAACACTTCCTTCCACTCCGCCTCCACAAAGCGCCTCCAACTACCGTCTAAATACAACCAGGTGAGAAGTTTCCCTGCTTTTTTATCGCCTGTGACCCTTTAAAACAAACTGAAGGGGACCGATTACAACCACACAGGGAGGTTTTAGCTTCCCTTGTTTCGCTTAAATGCATTTTAGAGGTGAAATTGCACCAAAAAAAGCAAAAAACTGGAGGGAAAAACATCCTATGCGGCTGTAACAGTTCTCTACTGCGCCCCCTGGTGGAGTTACACGAGAAGCATTAACAGAAACTCAAACAAATACAACGTCCAGGATTAACAGCACCTTTTAGGTCACAACTGGCTGAAATTAGAGCCAGTCGACGGTTCAAGTTCCTCCCAAGGGTCACTGGATAAATGATTTATTATTTATCACCAACCCATCTGAGACGTTTAAAGAGGAAATGAGGTAGAAAATGAGTTTAATCTTTAACTATGTGTCGTATTTTATAAAAATATTACAGGTTTAGTACAGTAACATCTAATTTAACGCATTAAGACGGATTTACTGCAGTAAAAGTACAATACTCACTCAAAAATCAAGTACTTTCATTTGCAAGTAACTCTATTTTATACTCTTAAGAGAATCATATAATTATTTATAATTACACAGAAACAACTTAAGAATCCAGATGAGTGTAGTGGAGTACAAGTATAAAGTGGCAGATAAGGGAAATACTCAAGTATTTTTCAGTTTAAAAGTACCTAAACACTAAGTACTTACTAGAGAAAAACTAGTTAATTAATAAAAGCCACAGTCTGAAACCTACAATAAGGAGACCTGAGTACAAGATACCCAAATACTCAAGTACTTTCCATTGTAAGTACCTAAAACTGCATTTTGTACTATTAAAGGCATCGTGTGTATTGTAAATACACAAAAATAACTAAAGAATCCAGATGAGTGTAGTGGAGTATAAGTATAAATTAGAAGAAGTAAATGGAAATACTCAAGTATTTCTATGTTCCAAGTGTCTAAAAACTAAGTACTGCATTAGGGCTGGCAAAAAAACTGCATTTCGTACTCTTAAAAGCATCATATGAATTGCAATTATACAAAAACAACTTAAGGAGTTCAAAGAAGGGAGCGGGGTACAAGTATATAGTAACAGAAAAGAGAAATACTCGAGTATTTCTACATTTGAAGTACCAATAAACAACATACTATAGTAGCACTGGCAAAAAAAACTACTTACGGTAATTAGTAAAAGACAACTTAAACCTGTAATAAAAGGACCTGAGTACTTTGTTAAAAGCTTCTAGGGAAAATTCAGAAGAGTATAAGTATAAAAATACTCAAGTACTTTCATTTGGAAGTACCTAAAGACTGTATTTTACGCTCTTAAGAGAATCGTGTAAATAGTAATTACACACAAAGCAATTTAAGAATCCAGATGAATGTAGTGACGAACAAGCATGAAGTAGCAGAAAAGGGAAATACTCAAGTATTTTTATATTTCAAGTACCGATAAACAAAGTACTATTGTAGCACTGACAAATAAAATACTTAATTAGTAAAAGACAGAACCTGAAACCCGCAATAAAGGGACCTGAGAAAATTCAGTAGCGTACAAGATTTTCAAATACTTCCTGTTGCAAGTACCTAAAAAGTGTATTTTGTACTCTTAAAAGCATAGAATCCAAATGAGTGTAGTGGAGTACTAGTATCAAGTAGCAGAAAAGGGAAATACTCAAGTATTTCCATTAACAAAGACCACAAAACTGTGCTTAGAGACAACATACTGTATTAATACTTGCAAAAAATTACTGAACTGCAGTAAACCACAGTCTAAAACTTGGGACAAAAGGCTCCAAATACTCTCATTTTCCTTTTGTAATTCAAAAATTTCACATAAATGGGATACAAACAAAAACTAACAGCTGTCAGACAAATGCAGTGCAGCAAAAACTACCACGTTTTCTCTAAAATGTCGTCAAATACCAGCATAGGAATACTCAAGCACTTCAATTTATCAATTACCATACAACTGTACTTATACACGGCTGTACTGTGTTAGTACTTAGGAAAAACAAGCAATAAAGCTCTGGTACTGGATACAAATGAGGAAAAAGTACACTAAACTAAAAAAATTACAATATTTCTGTCTGAAATGTAGTGAAGTACAAGAAAATGGAAATACTCAAGTACTTCTATTTACAACTACTTTAAAACTGTACTTATATACTGTTGTATTGTAATAATATTTAAGAAAGCCCAGCTAGATACTATAAGTCATAGTCTAAAACCTGCAACAAGAGGTTCAAAGTACTTTGATTTCTGTTTTATACGTTAAAACTGTTTGTTTTTAAAGTGTAAATACAGTATTTCCCTCTGAAATACGGTGAAGTACAAACACAAAGTAGCCGAAAATAGAAACACTCAAGTACTACAATTTTCCAAATACTACAAAACTGTACTTTACTCCACAGGATGATTCCTGTAACCCCGAGTACTCTGTTTTTTGTTTAGTCTTTAAAAGCTTGAAGCAAATTACACAAAGTATTTATATGAACGTAGTACAGCATGAAGTACTTTTAAGTGCATAACTACTCTAAAACACGTGACAATGAGCTCAGAGTACTCTGATTAAAGCTTGTATGTTTGTCTTTTACATAAAATCAAAAAGTAAAAGTACAAAGCAGCAGACGATGGAAATACTTTAGGAATTCTACTTTTTAAGTACTAAAAACTCTACTTTGCTGTTTTGTTTTGCTTCTTAAAAGCTTCCTGTAAAATGCAATTTAACAAAATGGAATTAAGAAGTCAGATGAGCACAATGAAGTACAAGTATGAAGTATAAAGTACTACATTAGTGCTGGCAAAAAAACTATTTGAGTAAAAGACAGTCTGAAACTTGCAATAAAGGGACCTGAGTACTACAATTACAAAAAATTACAAAAAGCATACGGGAATGTCAGTACAAAAATACTTAATTACTTCCATTTCAAAGTACCTAAAAACAAAGTACTGTAGTACTACTTGAGGAATACTACTTATTTACTTAAAGTCACAAGCTAACAAGTGCAATAAGGGGACCTGAGTACTCAGTAGTAGAAAAATGTAATTACACAAAAGCACCTACAGAATTTAAATGAATTTAGTAGAGTACAAGTACAGAGTAGCAACAAATAGAAATACTCAAGTGCTTCTATTTTCCAAGTACCTACAAACTAAGCACTGTATTTGCACCAGACAAAAACTACTTATTTTACCATAAAATACAACCTAAAACCTGAGGCAAGGGCACCAGAGTACTTCTTTAAATGCTTCTAAGGAAAATGTAGTAAAGAAGGACTACAAAATACTTCATTATTTCCATTTCAAAGTACCTAAAAACTAAAGGCAGTATTATCTGTTTAACAGCCATATAGCGGAACATAAGTATAAAGTACTCTATTACTTCCATTTCTTAGTACTTTACAACTGTACTTTGTACTCTACTTCTTTTGTTTTGCTTCCTTAAAGCTTCCTGGTGACACAAAAAGGAAGTAAAGCATTAAGATGAATGCAGTGAAGTACAGGTATAAAGTCACAGAAAATGGAAATGTTTGAGTTTTTCAAAGTACCTAAAAACTAAGCATTTTGTTGTGCTGGTACCAGACATAAACTACTTAATTACCTATAAGCCACAGCCCAAAACCTGCGCCAATGGGACGGGAATACTCTAATAATAGTAGTAGAGTACGAGGATGAAAATACTCGATTACTTCCATTTCCAAGTAACTAAAACTGTACTTCAGACTCTCTTCTTGTATTGTTTCCTTAGCAAATCATGTAAATTGCAATTTTAACAGAAAGCAACTAAAGAATCCAGATAAATGTAGTGGAGTAGAAGTACAGAGTTGCAGAAAATGGAAATACTCTTGTACTTCTATTTTCCAAGTACTTATAAACTAAGTACTGTGCTACTACCAGATAAAAAACTACTTGTTTATCCAGAAGCCACAGTATACAACCTGCATCGAGGCCACCCGAGTACGCTAAAAAGCTTCTACAAACAAAAATATAGTACAGTTTAAATATGAAACGACACAAATACTTGAATTTACAAATACCTAAAAACTGGATTTTGTATTCATCAAGCATCATGTAAATTGCAATTACACAAAAAAAACTTAAGAATCCAGATGAGTGTAGTGGAGTACAAGTATAAGGTAGAAGAAAAGGGAAATACTCAAGCACTTCTAAGTTCAGAGTACCTAAACACTAAGCACTTACTATAGAAAAACTAGTTTATCAATAAAAGTCACGGCCTGAAACCTTCAATAAGGAGACCTGAGTACTCTGTTAAAAGCTTCTAGGGAAAATTCAGTAGAGTACAAGTAGAAAAACACTCAAGTACTTTCATTTGAAAGTACCTAAAACTGTAGTTTGTACTCTTAAAAGCATTGTATAAATTACAATTACACAAAAACAACTTAAGGATTTAAAAGAAGGTAGCAGAGTACAAGTATAAAGTTCCAAGTACCTGTAAACAAAGTACTATATTAGTGCTGACAAAAAAACAACTTAATTAGTAAAAGACAGAACTGAAACCTGTAATAAAAGGACCTGAGTATCTTGTTAAAAGCTTCTACAGAGAACATAGTGGAGTAAGAGCATAAAATACTTCATTATTTCCATCTGCAAGTACCTACAAGCTAAGTACTGTATAACTACTTGTGAAATACTACTTATTTACTAAATGTCACAACCTAACAAGCGCAATAAGGGGACCGGAGTACTCAGTAGTAGAAAAATGTAATTATACAAAAGCACCTAAAGAATTCAGATGAATGTAGTAGAGTAGCAAAAAATAGAAATACTCAAGAGTACCTAAAAAACAAATAGTGTATCTAAGTTGTCTGGTACGAG
The DNA here is from genome assembly GCF_022539595.1 of Amphiprion ocellaris. Classification (NCBI taxonomy): domain Eukaryota; kingdom Metazoa; phylum Chordata; class Actinopteri; family Pomacentridae; genus Amphiprion; species Amphiprion ocellaris. The sequence goes on from NC_072768.1 coordinate 36,197,461, forward strand.
ACAAAAACTATGTATTAACCATAAACCACAGCATAAAACCTGCATCAAGGGCACCTGAGTAAATAAAGCTTCAAGGAAATATGCACAAAAAATGGAAATACTCAAGTATTTCTATTTTCAAAGTACCTAAAAACTAAGTACTATATTAGTACTTGTAAAAAAAAAACTGCATGTTGTACTCTTAAAAGTAACATGCTAATTGCAATTACACAAAAACAACTTAAGACTCCAGGAGAGTGTAGTGGAGTGCAAGTATAAAGTATCAGAAAAGGGAAATACTCGAGTATTTGTATATTCCAAGTACCTATAAACAAAATACTGTGTTAGTACTGGCAAAAATACGCATTTTGTTCTCTTAATAGCATCATATAAATTGCAATGACACAAAAACAACTTAAGGACTTAAAAGAAGGTAGTAGGGTACAAGTATAAAGTATAAGAAAAGGGAAATATTCAAGTATTTGTACATTCCAAGTACCTAAAAACTAAGTACTGCAATAGGGATGCCAAAAAAACTGCATGTTGTACTCTTAATAGCATCGTGCAAACTGCTATTACACAAAAACAACTAAGGAATCCAGTAGAGTGTTGTGAAGTACAAGTATAAAGTATCAGAAAAGGGAAATATTCAAGTATTTGTATATTCCAAGTACGTATAAACAAAGTACTATTTTAGTACTGGCAAAAAACTGCATTTTGTACTCTTCATAGCATCATCTAAATTACAATGACACAAGAACAACTACAGTGTAGTGGAGTGCAAGTCTAAAGTAGCAGAAAATGAAAGTACTCGGGTGTAGTAAAGTACCTGCAGACCGTCCCCGGGGCGAGTAGGTGAGTAAAAGTACTGTGGTACTCGCAGCAGTGTGTAACGGCGGCCGGTTAATTGGAGTAATTGCTCCCTGGGTGGGACATGAAGTTGTCTGGATAAACTTCCATCAGCATCACATGCCGCTGCAGAGGCCGAGAGCCGACAAACCGAGCTAAAATGGAGGTTTGGACACGGAGCCGTCACCGCTGCAACACTCCAAAAAGTGTGTTTTCCTTGTTCCGGCGCACAAATAAATGTTTTATAACCTTCTTATTGAGCCACTATGGCCGTCTGGAGCTTCTCCCGACGAAGCCAGCCGACCTGCCTCGCTCTGTGCGTCCTCTCGGCACCGTGAACTCTCACGTTTCTCCACGGAGGAGAGGAGAGGAGGAGGTGGAGGAAGGGTGGTGGTGGTGGTGGTGAGGGGGGGGAGGTGGTGGTAGTGGTGGTTGTTGGGTTTATCGTGGGGTTTTTTTTTCGGGTGTTTCGGTGTGGAAAAAGAAGAGAAAAAACCCTCCGTGGAATCCGCCGACGTTGCTCCGCGCGAGAGAGAGAGAGGCTGCGAGACGTTACCCGGAGAACAAGTGCTAGCCGCGGCTAAAGCTAACGCTAGCTAACAGTCCTGCTAGGCTAACGCTGCGAGCCACGCTGATAACTTCCATCAAAGATAAATATTAACGTCTCCGGCGGCGGCGAGGCGGAAAAACGGACGGCGAGGGGCGAGAAACGGTGTCAGGAAGAGTCCCGAAAGACGCCATCTTTCGGAAAAACATCTAAAAAAAAAAAAAAAAATTCTCCCTGACACCGAGCAGGCGTTGGTGGGTCTAAGTTATATCGGCCCCTTGTCCTCCAGAATATCAACTCCTAGAATAAGAAACACACCAGCTAAACACACAGAAAGCAGCCGGGGAACACACAGCCCCACACCGGCTGCCAGCTCACACACCTGCCGCCACACAGCCGCTCGCACACGGGACAAAGGCAACCGAGCAGGAGGCAAGTTTGACAGGGGAGAAAATTAAAGTTATGAAATTAAAAAAAGCCCCAATGTGCACTACTTACTCAGCAGCAGTCCTCCTCTAGATTAATTAAATATATATCTCTAAGAAGCCGATCCGCCGTGGAATAACAGCACACAAACAGCCCGGCCGCCTCCTTCCCGCAGAGCCGCGTTCAGTTGCCGTATTTTGGATTTAGTTTTGTTGAAATTTGTGTGAAAACAGAGAAACTGAAGCTACAAAACAAGAAGAACTCTTCTTCAATCTCATTCAGCTCCAGCCTCAGCACAGCACAGATCCCTGCGCTCCGGAGCTGGAGGAAGGGGAACAAAAACTACCCGCACGTCCCGCTAATGCCCGTTCGTCCGCGACACGGGGCTCGATGTCGGTGCGGGTCGCCGTTAAAGTTCGTTAAATCGGGCCGATGAGCGAGGCGGAGCGGCGGGGAGAGGTGTTCGAGGAGCGGACTACTTTTTGTGTCGGTGCGGCGAATTTATTTCACTTTGCCTAAGGAACGGCGGTGCTGCGACTCCCATTGCCTAGGGAAAAAACCCGGATGTAAACTCAGTGAAACTCTATGGAGAGAAAGTCAGCACACACAGACACACACACGCACACACGGCCACGGACACACACCGTGAAACTCGGCAGCACTTGCTTGTGCTGTTGTGTTGTTGTTGTGTTGCGGCTGCTGCTGCTGCTGCTGCTGCTGACTGGCTCCGTGTTTCGGCTCCGAGCCTCCACAACCGGGCCGTCCGCTGCCAGCCCGCCGCCGATCAGCCTCCATGTTCGGCTGCTCGCTGCTGCTGGAGCCGCCGGACTGTTGCACTTTGTGGAAGAAGAAGAAGAAGCAGCAGCAGAGGAGGAGGAGGAGGAGGAAGAGGAGGACAGGTGGCTCGGCCTTTTTCCTCCTGCTCCTCTTGTTTTTCTCCTCACTGACTTCCACGGTGACAAATAAATGAATCAGTGGAGGAATTTGACCGATTAAAGTCACATTTGTTGGCTCTAAATCAGTTCAGTGCTGCAGATGGATTCCAAAATAACAAAGACGTGTTCTGAGGTGCTGAGATCAACTACTTCCGTTTGATGTTTGATCCTTATAAAAAAAACAATAAAATATTCTCAGGTATATGTTTTATTTTATAATTAAGAATAAAGATAATTGTTTTTATATTTTTTTTTCGACTTGTGTCTTTTATTGTTTTTATTTTCTTTCATTTTTGTATTATTATTACTTTTTACTTATTACACCATGTTTTTATTTGTGTTCACAGCTTATAACTTATTTTTATTTATTTATTTTTTACTACAGTTTTATTTTTTATCTTCATTGCATCAGGATAGATTGGGTAGATAAACTTTCAGATTATTTTATAATTAAGATTACATTTTTTATTCTCATTTTTAAAATTTTTTTTGACTTGTGTCGTTTATTGCTTTGATTTTCTTTCATTTTTGTATTATTATTATTATTATTATTATTATTATTATTATTATTATTATTATTATTATTATTATTATTATTATTATTATTATTATTATTATTATTATTAATAATAATAATAATAATAATAATAACAATAATAATATATTACTTTTTACTGTTATTATTTAATATTACATTTATTTGTATTCACAGCTTTCTCTTTTTTGTATTTTTTGTACATTTTTATTTTTATCTTCATTACATCAGGATAAATAAGGAAGATAGACTTCCAAAGAATAAACAATAAAATATTCTCAGGTTTATGTTTTTTTATAATGCTATTTTTATCCTAATTTTTATATATTTTGTACTTGTGTCTTTTGTTTCTTTTATTTATTTTTTAATTCTCAATTTTCTTTGTTTTTTATATATTTTTTGCTTATATTTTCTTTCATTTAAAAAAATTATATTAAATTGTATTCACAGCTCACAAGTTATATTTTTTGGCATTTTTCCCCCAACAGTTTTATTTATATTTTCATAACATCAGGATAAATTGGGTAGATAAACTTCAAAAGAACAAACACTTTTGTTTCATAATAAAGATTTAATAGCTACTTTTTCATCCTCTTTTTTTAATTTTTTTTTTTACTTGTGTCTTGTATGGCTTTTACTTTTTTCTTTTATTTATTTAACTTTACACAACTTAATTTTTCAGTATTTTTTAATTCTCATTTTTATATCTTTTATATATTTTTATTTTATTATCTTTCATTTTTTTTTTGTTTATTTAACCTTACATTTCTGTTCACCGCTTACAACTTTAAAGCATTTGGTATTTTTTCTAAATTTTTAAAAATATTTTCATTACATCAGGATAAATTGGGTAGATAAAGTTCAAAAGCACAAACAATAAAATATTCTCAGGTTTCAGTTTTATTTTATAATTAACATTTAATTGTTATTTTTTGATTATTATTCTTATATTTTATTAATGTATTTTGTTGCTTTTATTTTCTTAAATTTTTTAAATAATTTATTCTTATGTTTATATACTTTTATATATCTTAAATAATTTTTTCAACTTTTATTTTATTTTTAATATATTCTATGTTTCTTACTGTCTTTCTTTTTGCATATATTTACCTTAAAGTAATCAGCACTCACATTTTATATTTTATCATCTTTCTTTTTCTAAAAAAATTTGGCTTTAAATGTATTTTTAAATACATAAATAAATGTACATAAATTTATGTGCAACATTTATTTTTCTATTTTTTCTATTTTTCTGCTTCTTGTTCTCGTGCCTTTTATTGCTAGTATTTTTATTTTTTTACCTTACGTTTATTTTAGATTTTATGTATTTTATCCTGTGTTTTTATCTGCTGGTGTTCTTTAAGCTTTATTTAAACAGGGAGGGCCGCTGACAGGAAGTTCTCTTTACAAGGACGCCTTCATCACAATATATAAAACAATGAAAGCTCTCAAAGGTTTCTGTGTACATCAACAAATTATCCACCAAACAGAGCGAGGACGTCAGTATAAATGCTCTTTATTAGCGATGGGAGGTTTTTATTTTCCTTCGTCTAAACCAGCTTCAACAGAAACAAGCTGCTTCCATTTTCCTGCAAGAGCAAAATAATAAATCTAAAAGCCATTTTCCTGCACTGAGTTCTTCCATTCTCTCTGACTGTAGTTGCATACTTTTACTGAAGTAATGTTTTTAGTACAGGGCTTTCACTTGTAATTTAGTACTTATATTTTATTTTTCTATGCACTATATGCTACTTAGAGCTGCTTTTACTCTACACAATGTTATAAACTCATCAAAATACCTCAATAAATATAAAATTAAGTCGTATTTTCCTGCATGGAGGAGCTGTACTTGTGATATTTTGACCTAAAGTACATTTTCCTATTTTTCCCATTATCCTATTAGTTGTATTGTCATGTTTTTCTATATTTTTATTTCTTTTTTAACTTATTTCATCTTAAATTTATGTTTATTCACAGTTTACAAGTTGCTGTTGTTTTTTCAAAATGTATTCTGCTCTTTAGTTTTTATTGTTATTATAGCAGAACAAATTATATTTCCTGTGGTATTTTAATCGTGTTTCCATTTCATATATTTATTGTTATTTTATAATTAAAATTCCACATTTATTTTTGTATTTTTTGTATTTTTAAAATTTTTTTGTATTTTTTTTTAATGTGACCTTACATTTACTTTTACTAATGCTTTTATTAAACTTTTAGTTTGTGAGTTGTTTTGTTATGTTGTGTTATTTAGCTGAATGAATTAACCTAAATAAATAAAGAATAATTAACAACTTTAAGGACATTTTCATATTTATTCTCGCATACTTTTACTTAAGTGACATTTTCAATGCAGGACTTTCATTTGTAATTGAACATTAGTATATTTATGCTCCAATAAATGACACTTAAGCTGCTTTTCACACTAATATTTTACACATGAAGCATCACTGCTGGTTATTCATCACATTTAAAACAACAGAGGGTGCTTTCTGATAGATGAATAGGACTAAAATTATGATTTTAGCCAAGAAATATAAATATAAAATCCTACAATGTTATTTATTTCACACACAGCATCATATAATGTGATTATAAAATATGATGCACTGAGAAATTCCAACATTAAGCCTTCTAAATATGTGGAACTGCATTTTCAGTATGTCCTCTTGTAGATAAGTTTGATTCACCGGCATCCATCCAGCAGGGGGCGCTGCAGAGAGGAGACAATAAAAAGATGCTGCTGATGCACCACATTAAGGTGCTGTTTTTCCTTTAATCTGATCTTTTTCTAATGAATTACTGCATAAAATTACCTTTAGAATGAATTTAAAGTAAATAATGTCAGTTAAAAAGTCACTCTGTGCTTAAACTGGTCATAAATTAGTTTTTTTTAGAGGTTATAAACTAAATAAATTCATCCTGCTGGCTGCTCCTGCATCAGCTTCTTCTCCACGGTGTCATAATTTATTTAACCTCATGTATTTTACTGTGAAAGTGGGACATCGAGGTGAGAGGAGCCGCTGCTCTACAGAACTGCAGCACATTTCTGGTGTCAGTCAGTTCATCTGCTTGTATTTCTGCCTTCAGTGTTTCTGCAGCTTCAGTTTCATGTTCGAAGCGTTTTATTCCAGCAGCACTGAGTGAGGAGCTGAAATTATTATTTTATTAGAAAAATCCATCTGCAGCTTCTCAAATGTGATTCTTCTTCTAAAATTTGCTTTTTAAGATTGTTTAACTGTTGTTAAAAAGATATTTGAACACATTCGTTTTGACTTCAGGAACAATAATAGATCAAATTTTGAAGAAAATAACTGTCAGGTGCATAAAGAGCTTTAAAAAAAACGTAGCATTTTCTCATTGTGTTTGAATTTTGTGTTCTTGTTGGCATTAAAAAATAAAGATATTTTCATCATAAATTGATGCAGAAATGGAACAAATGGTGCAGAAAAATTCACCAAAATGTAGGGGATTAGGTGTAGGAAGACGTCCAGTGTCCAAACAAAACCCATGTCCAGAAATATTGATGATAATCATGAAGAAAACTGCTGGTTTCCACCCTTCTGATGAAATAATGCTTGAATAGATTGATAAATTTTTTTTTTTTGTCTTATTTACTTGTAACATAGAAAAAAATGTAGGACATTTCATAAAACACAAGTTTTAACACAATATAAAGTAAAATAATTGAGGTTTTAAGGCTTGATTTGAGTCACAGTTCAGTCCAACAGACTCAGCAGTTAGTTTGTCATCCATTACTTTATTTTAATTAATTTAAGAATAAAACAGATTCATAAAACTGGTTGTCAGATTGTTTTTGAAGTCAAATGTCATTTTTTACAGTCTTATAGCATCTAATTTCTGATTTTTATCTGGTTCCAGTTGGGATTCTGTTTAGAGGTTTTGCCATTTCTAATTTAAATGTGGCTTATTATAGTGCTTGTATTTATTTTATTGTGTTTTTAATGCTTTATGTGATTTTTGAAGGTTTTCAGTTTTGCATTTCTAGTTGTAATTCCACCTGATGGTTCACTGCAGGTGTGAACATGAAGTTGTAGAAAATACTACAAAAGAAGAAGAATACCAGCGATGTTGGAAAGTAAAACTTGATGTTTCCTGAACTACACAGCAGCTGCAGATACAAGAAGGTCAACAACATCTGGAATAGATGATTGAGAAGCTGTTTTCTACTGCAGGTTGTTTTAGGGACGCCTGACCTCTGACCTTTGTAGAAGAACGCAGATGAAAGTGCAATAATGTGGGCCCAGATGAGTGTGAAAGGTGTTGAGGAGATTTTTATGATGATTTTAATCACAATGCTTCCAATTCGGTCAGAACTACCACAGTGAATGCATAGACCTGACAGTGAAGCACAGAGGTGGGATTGTGATGGTATGGTGCCGTATTAACCCTCCTGTTGTCCTCATTTATGGGCACAAAAAAATATTGTTTCCTTATCTGAAAAAATCCCAGAATTCTGCAAAAAAATTACCCAAATTTCTGAAAATTTGCAAAACCTTTAGGAAGAAAATTCCAATAATTCCCTTAAAGTTTCCCTTAAAAGTTTTCTTTAAAAAAAAAAAAAAAAAATCCCCCAAATTTGGCAAGAAAATTCTTGCAAATATTTTCAAGAAATGAGTAAAAATCTTTCAAAAAAATCATAAAAATCTAAAAATAAATAAAAGTGATTACATATATGTATCAGTAAAACTGCTAATATTTTCTTTACGAACATTTACAAAAAATCTACCAAAATCCAGCGAATTTCGCTGGATTTTGGTTGATTTTTATGTGAATGTTCTTAAGAAACATTTTTGTTTAGCATTTCTTTTTTCCACAAATGTGGACATCATAAGTTTCACTGTGAAAATATTTATTTTTCCACATTTTCAAGCTTTAAAATGGGTCAATTAGACGGACAGGACGACACCAGGGTTAATGTAAAAGGTGTCACGGAGATTTTTATGTTCATTTTATTCATAGTGCTTTTACCTCGTTAGCAGATCTTCCAAAGATCTTTGTTTTAGGCCCTTAAATGAAAACATTTAGACAATCTTTCTCCAGAATAACAGACTCCACCTTTAATCACATTATGTAGAGCTAAATAATGTGGAGTATATTCAGAGCTCAATTAGTAGCACTGTCATTTAAATTATCATAAAAATCTCCTCGTCACATTTTACACTCATACCATCTCACTCCCAGCTTCATTCTTCACTGTCAGGACGATGCATTCACTGTGGTAGTTCACAGTGAAAGAAACCACAACATTCCAGAAGTCTCAGCATGTCTTTTTAGTTTGGATGGACAGAAATGGAGACTTCTGGAAATCTGTGGTCACTTTCTGTTTGCTCTAATCATGCCAGGATGACCACAGTGAATGCATAGTCCTGACAGTGAAGAACGGAGGTGAAAGTGTGATGATACGTGTCCACATGAGAGTAGTGCAGATGATGAAGACATTCAAGAGCAAACTCCTTTGTTCTGAGTCACCGGGGAACTTCCAACATTTTTTATTTTCAATAAAAATCCACTTTTTGAGGATTTTAATCTCTCAAAAAGCAACTTCTCAGAGACTTTATCCTCAGAAACACAAACAGAAGAAGAGCTTACAGAACATAAGCTGCCATCTGAGCCACAGAACCTGACAAAGAGGTTAAAATGAGGCATTAAAACATGCGATAAACAACAGGAGTCCCCCGACAGCAGAGCGGATATCACAGCAAAATGCACAAATGCAGCACATTAGGCTGCTTCGTATCCTGGAGGAGAATCAGGGCAAAGCTTCAGCCGAAACATTCACATCGATCAGGTTCAAAACGGCCAAATGACAGAACGGGTTTGTGGAAGTGTGAGATGCGTTTTAATATTCCGTAATCAGGTGTGAGGTCAGACTCAGGTAGCCGCTGCTCTTACATCCCGTTAACAGAACCGTGTCCACGAGCGCAAACAGGAGGTGAGTCAGCGGCGGATTAGAGGAAAGTCAGAACACATTCAGCCCAAGAAGGAAAATATACACAAACTCATTTACACACAGAGGAAAGTGTGAGAGCAGCAGAGAAAACAACAGAATCCTGCATCAAATCAGCCTGGAGATCACGGATTAAATCATGAGCTCTTTTGTTGTCTTAGCTTTGTGACTTTTTGTCATTTTGTCACATTTGTGTTGTTTTGTTTCTCATTTTTTGTTGTTTTGTGCCTAGTTTTTGTAATTTTATCTCCATTTTATGTCATTTTCCATATTATTTTTATTGTTTTGTGTCATATTTATGTCATTTTGTGTCTCTTTGTGGTGGTTTTGTTTCCACATTCTATCAATATTTAACTATTTCCATGTTTCCAGTCTCTACAGACTTTCTCTCTACTCTGTTCATCATCCTTAGAAAGATGTTTCTCCATGCTGAATGTATCTCCAACAACTTGCTCCTCTGTTCACTGTTTCTGAGCCGTGCTGCATTTATTTTATTCATCCAAGAGGTTGGATTTTCCTCTGAGTCTCTCTGTGGAAACACTGCCTGCAGTTCAACCAAAAAACCCTGAATAATTTTACTATTTGTCACAACTGAATCAGTTTTTTTTTTTTTGCAGAATAAGGGGTAAAATGCTTTATTTTTTAAAGAATATTTAAATGAGACATGTAGAATGAAGTGATTTTGAAGAAATATCATAATTTTAAGCTGAAATTTGTTGACATGAGTAATTAGAAAGATGAAAATCTGAGTTTTTAGTTGATAAACGGTGTCATTTTTGGTGATTTTTTTTTAAAAAGATAGCATACCTTTCCAACCTACAGGCAGCACTTTTGTCAGGCTGGCAGCTGCCAGGCTTAGATAGTCCCGTCTCCCTCTTCCTCCTCCCCTTTCTTCCTTTTTAGGCTTGTCTATGGAGTAATTGCAGCAGCATGTGTTCGTCATCATCAGCTAGTGCAGGAGCAGGTGGAGTGCAACCAATCAAGCCTCACACACTCCGCAGTATAACCAGACGCCACTCACCTCTCAGTGCCAGATCGTGACACAGCCAGTAACTGTTCACTCGTGTTATCTCCAGCCATAGTGATTTCTGATTCTTCGTACCTTTAGTCACTCTGGTTGTCTTCCTTCATCCTAGCTCTGGATCCATCTGCTCCTGCTTTGTTCCACCTGGGTTCCCCGTCGCCTGCAGCTCGTGGTTTCGTCCTACACCTGCATGGGATTCACTCACCTGTGCCGTCTCTACCGTCTGGCTTCCCTCTATTACCAACCTGCCGCTGCAACACGTCCAGAACCACATGCAGGGTTCCCAGCCCTGAGCCCAGTCTGAGCATCTGATTACCAGTCATTTAAGTAGCCCTCTCAGTTCAGTTATTACAGTCATTCGCGTTGTTTGTATTTCTTCAGAGCTCAGTGCTAGTAGTTTGAGTCGCAGTTTAGCTTTTGTAGTTTTCTAGCTTGTAGTTTAGCTTCATCTTAGTTTAGAGCTTTGTTATCTTGTACCTGGGGTCGCTTAGTACTATCTTGCCTTTCTTGCCTGGGTCTTACCCACCGTGAGTCAGCTTTTGAGTTTTTGTAATGAGTCCATCTAGCCACTAGTAGTAGTCCAGTTCTCAGTTCTGTGTTTACCTAGAGTAGTCCCGGTTGTAGTTTTCCGGCTCCGACTTGTAGTTGTGTTACCATTTTATGTAAATAAATTTCTTTATATTGCATTTGCTAGTCTGCTTATTTCCTGTGCTTGAGCTCCTTTGCAAATTGTAACAACTTTAGATGTAGGGGGTTACAAAAATACCTGTCAGATAAATTGATAATGAAGATAACTATCAGTAGCAGCCTCACAGTTCCCCTATGCTCCATTAATACAACTTTACAGGCTCCACTTTCAGAAAACACAACTAAACAGCATAAATTAAATAATTCAAGTTTGAATACAGGTCGAGAGTTGAGATTCTGGACCCGACATCCTGATATTTCCAATTAAATTTTAATTAAACTCCCTCTCTGATTGTTGATTAAACATTTAAAAACCCATCTCAGTGTATCAAACTCACATATTTAAACATTTTCTTCCATGAAAATAGTCCATTCCTGCCTTTAAAGTGTCTCAGATGTTTCTCTCCACCGTTGTTTTCTCTCCAGAGGGCAGATCCACACAGTGATCAGTTATAATGCTGGAGTAATGCAGCCGTACGTGTTCGAACTGGAATTAAATACTGACAAAGATTAATGACACAGAAGGCTCCACCCTGCAGGCTGACAGGTCGGATCTTCAGGTTTGTTTATAACTGAAACTCCAGGAGTCTGCATCTGTATTTAGAATATCATTAAGTATCACTGAGGTTTCAATGTAAAATGCTCATTTGTGGCACTGATTATACGTCTTTTAGCATATAAAAGCACCATCTGGACGTGCTAACGAGGTAAAATGCTAGAATCTAACTGAATAACTCAAAACTAAATGGTGTAAACTTGTTGATTCTGTGGCCCTTGAAGGTTTGAGGCCCCTGATAAGTTGCATTCTTTGTCTTGTACACGTTCACTAAAGTTTTTCTCTCCAACTTTATTAGAATCTGCCCTGCATTTGGATGTAATGACTAAAAACAGCCTCTAGAGGGCGACAAAATACAGACAAACAGATCTGAGCAGCCTGACTTTGTGCTGTTTGACAGGAAAACAACAGTATTTGGGCTCAGAATAAAGTTTTTCTTTCATGGTTTTGCCAGAATTCTGCAGAAATCATGAAATGAATCCATCCATTCAAAGTCACTTTTATTGCAAAAAAGCAGCTCTATCCCTCATTTATTCAGTAAAAAAATCAAGTCTGCATTCAAATATGATGCTACAACAAACCTAAATGAAGTAAAATAGTCAAAAATTAAATAATTCAACATAAGAAAACAACAAACAGAAACTCCACAGTGACTATTAAACCACATTGGCTCAAAAACTGTATTAAAATGTCCAGTGTAAGATGTCACTATAGATTAAATTACATAAACAATGTGTTTCTGGGGAACAAATCATGATTTTTTTCCCTGTTTTTAGTCAGTGTGGTTTAATTTATTACCTATAACACTGAAGTTATATATTAAAACAACAGGAAGAATCATCAACACTGATTAAATATTGTTCTCCAGTTTAACTTCAGACTCAGCAGATATTCAGGACTACTGACAACACAGAAACCTAACGTTACTGTTTTAATCACATTTAGGTTTTCTAAACGTTACATTAATGTGAACCAGCGTCTCCATGAACAGTTTTATTAACTAAATGTACCACATTACAGTAACACAACACACTTCAGCTGTTTACATGAAACTTAACACAAACATTGTTGGCTTAATGCTACGTTAGCTTAATGCTACGTTAGCTTAATGCTACGTTAGCTTAATGCTACGTTAGCTTTAATCAGGCTACGACTGAGCAGCTAGCTCGGTTAGCATTGCTAACATTAAAACTAATATTTACTGGATGCTAACTTTCTTCTCTGGTCAAAACACACAGAAATAAACTCCACCAACATCTGGAGTGCATGGCACACATTATATCTGACACTAAAGCTGCATATAAAGTGCATTAAAAGCAGCACCAATAAGAAAATAAACATTAACTTACTGAACTATCAGAGTCCTTTCAGTGTCTGCTGGTAGAATCAGCCGAAGCCCCACGGTGACGTCACTTGACATCAGCTGTGCTAGGAGCTGACGTCAGGCAGGAGTCCTGTGATCAGGTGTTGACTACTCACCTGGACAGAAAGCCCCGCCCAGAGCCATTTGATTGACAGCTCAGTCCACCAATTAAAAGCAAAGGCAAAACAGAAACGGCATTGACTAAAGGAAAAGGCAATGACAAAATGGAATAATAAAGGGAAAAAAGAGAAAAGGAAAAAACAAAGACAAAATTTACCTTTTTATTTATATATTCCTATTTATATTTACACATTTATTTCCTTATTGTTTAACAGATTTATATTTTATTGTGGCACTCCTGTGACTATAAACCTGTTCTCCCTGTTGTCCCTGTGTGTTTTCTGGAGATTTTCCACTGCGCCTCCTGCTGGACTGAGCTGCAGTGGAGTTTCACCGCCTCCTATTGGTGAAACAGAGTTACAGCAGCTATCAAATGTTTATTTTCTTTACATGTTCCTGAATTAGGGATTGTCAATTTTAGTTTATCTGCTTATTACTATTTAACATGTAAAGTTTATTTCTAAAGCACCTTTCAAAGCAAAGTACACACTGAAAAGCTGTAAAATTTAGTTCTTTGGATTATTTTTTATCAAAGCACTTAAAAGTTTAAAGGACACAAAAATGTCGTGTGTACAACAAGAGTCTAGTGAGGAAAGCCACCAAGACACCTATGACTCCCTCTGAAGGAGTTACAAGCTTCAGTAGCTGAAATGGGAGAGACTGTTGGTTTTTCATCAGTCAAAATTTTATGATAGAATGACAAAGAGAACGACACTATTAAGAAAAGCTCAAATTAAATCTGGACTAGAGTTCATCAGAAGACAAGTGGAGACTCTGAAGTCAACTAGAAGAAGATTCTTTGATCTGAAGAGACAAAAAAAATAGCATTTGGTTCATCAGATTAGACGGTATGTTTGGTGGACAACAAACACTGCACATCATCACAAACACACCTGACAGCATTTCATGCTCTTCACACCATGATGCTGCCACCACCATGCTTCACATCATGATGCTGCCACCACCATGCTTCACATCATGATGCTGCCACCACCATGCTTCACACCATGATGCTGCCACCACCATGCTTCATATCATGATGCTGCCACCACCATGCTTCATATCATGATGCTGCCACCACCATGCTTCACACAATGATGCTGCCACCACCATGCTTCACATCATGATACTGCCACCACCATGCTTCACACCATGATGCTGCCACCACCATGCTTCACATTGCTGATGGTGTGTTTGTTCAAGGCTGATCAAGACTTTTCCACACAGGCTCAATGCGGTCACTGCAGTCAAAGGTACGTCTTCTAGATACTGGTTTAAAGGAGGTGAATACTTATGCAAACATTTCACTTTAACACAAGATTCTTTTTTTTGTATGGTGTTTTCAAAAAAGTCATTAAATTGGCCATGATTCAAAACTTCCAAGGAGGGTAAATACTTTTTGTAATCACTATATTAGCAAAAGGAAGACCCAGTTTTGTGCTCCTGGACCAATCAGCCGGCTCGGTGCTGTGACTGACAGCTGTGCTAGGTGTAACCCAATCAGAGCGCAGTGGATCCATCATGTGCAGGATAATAACTTCCTGGCCTCATTAGGTCGTACTAACAACGTTACCGTCCTGCGCTCTCCTCGGCTCTGTGTGTTGATTAGTTTTCCAGTTGCGTCTGCTCTCCTTTGAAGAGCAGCTCTGGCTCTTTGCTCTCGGGAGCTTCGTCTCAGATGGAAGTTCAGATCTGAATTTAAACACATTTAACCAATCAGGGGGGCTTTCATGCTGCTGTGAGCTGCAGCGTCTGGCTGGAGGCCGGGAGGCCGTGAAAGTGGAAAATCTTCAAAGTAAAAAACAAATAGGACACAAGATCTGGTTTACATGCTCTCTCAAGACACACACTGGCTTCTTTTCAGATTGTGTGCTGTACTCTGCACGCCTCATTATTTTTATTTGGTGCTTATCTAGAATGTTACAATTTACTGTCGAAAGTAATTAACAGTAGTGTCACGTTTTTCCAAAACACGATCAAAAACTATTAAATCTGATTTTTTTTGGAGTCAAAATCAAGAACTGGTTGTCTGATTCATCCACACTAATACAGATATTTTGCGAAATTAACATTTTCATCTGTGTTTGGGCCTCATCATCCACACACAAATGATGTTTTAGGTCATTCAAATTGACAGTTTTTTTTTTTTTTAAAGAAGTCTGCAGTAAATGTGAAATGACAGAATGTTCATCTCTGATATTTGGCATATCACTGAAGGCAAGACAGGCAAGACATGTTTTTTACAATGTTTGTGGTCATTTTTGCATTTTCAAGCGCTTGGAGAGATTTTATTCTGGCGTTCATGTGGACAGAATTTTTGCAAAAACAAATGAGGTTGATCTGCATCTCCAAAAATATCCATATAAGTGCATACTAGAGCTGAAATGAGCCTCAGTGGGACGCTGTGTCTACAGCTAATTAGCTTAGGCTAGCATGCTAAAAGGCTAATCTAAGATATCGAACATGATAAACATTATAATACACAACACAACCACAAAGACATACAAAACAACCACAAATAGACACAAAACAACCACAAAGAGACACAAAACTACAGCAAAGGCACATAAAACAACCAGGGATTCTAAACAAGTAAGAATCACACCAACGACCAGGAAGAAACATGAAATGACAATATAGAGTCCTTTTACAGTCACAAAATCACCACAGAGACACATAAAACAATTGTAAACATGCAAAATGACCACAGATAGATTAAAAATGACCAAAAAGGCACATAGAATGATCACATCAACCCCTAAATGACCACAAAGTGACATAAAACAGCTACAAAGAGACTCAGAAAATGACCAAAACATCACAAAAAAACACCAGACAAAAATACAGTCAGAAGAAGACACAAAGCGACCACAGAGACACAAAACAATCAGAGACACAAAATCACCAGAGAGAGATCAAAAATGACAAAAAGGCAGACAAATCGATTACAAAGACATGCAAATAAAACCACACAAAATGATTTTCTGTCAGATATATTTATTATTTAATCACCGACTGCAGCTCATTTTCATTCATGTAATTATTAAATGAATAAACTATGAGCTACAAACCACAATAATAGGAGGAAAAGTGATGAATCTGCATGAGGAAAAGGATAAAAGCTGCTCGTGTGGAGTGAAAATGACACTGAAGTGTCCTGAGATCAGCCCACAGAGCTCCTGAACGCTCCAGCTGCATGCTGGGAAAAAAACCCAAAACGCTGCCCTCTGATGACATAACGCTACTTTTTGCAGCCTTGGTGGAAGTGACTCATGACCGGGCTGCTGTGAGTCAAAGCAGGCTGTCGACGGGCTTTCATAACGCTCTTTACATAAGGGAGGGCAGCGGCGGCGTGCTGGAGGCGGACTGGAGCGTCCACACCTGAATCCACCCCCACGGCAGCTCCACGCCGAGCCCCGACATCCACACATCCTCCTCCAGCTCAGCGCAACATCACAGGAGGCTTCAGACACGAAGGTCCAGCAGCAAGAAACCCATCCATTATCATTAAATCAATATTAACCCTCCTGTTGTCCTCATTTACAGGCACCAAAAAATATTGCATCCTTGTCCGAAAAAAAATCTAAAAATTCAGAAAAAAAATCCCCAAATTTCAGAAAATTTGCAAAACCTTCAGGAAGAAAATTCCAATAATTCCTTAAAAGTTTCCCTTAACCTTCGTGTCGTCCTGCAGGTCAAAATTGACCCGTTGCAAAGTTTGAAAATGTGGAAAAAAATATATTTTCACAGTGAAACTTCTGATGTCCACATTTCAACATTTTTGGGAAATCTTTGAACATTTTTTGGTGGGAAAAAAGAAATGTTTCTTAAAAACATTCATAAAAAATCAACCAAAATCCAGTGAATTTCACTGGATTTTGGTTGATTTTTATGTGAATGTTCTTAAAGAAAATATTAGAAGTTTTACTGATATATTTGTAATCACTTTAGATATTTTTAGGATTTTTTTTGAAGATTTTTACTAATTTTTTGGAAATATTTACAAGAATTTTCTTACCAAATTTGGGGGATTTTTTTAAAATTAAATTTTTAAGTGAAACTTTTAAGGAATTATTGGAATTTTCTTCCTGAAGGTTTTGCAAATTTTCCAAAATTGGGGAATTTTTTTGCTGAGTGCCAGTAAAAGAGGACAACAGGAGGGTTAAAAGTTTTATTTTAAAAAAATCCCCCAAATGTGGCAAGAAAATTCTTGAAATTCTTTCAAAAATGAGTACAAAAGTTTCACTGTGAAAATATTTTTTTCCCACATTTTCAAACTTTAAATTTGCAAAACCTTCAGGAAGAAAATTCCATCCATTCCTTAAAAGTTTTATTTTAAAAAAATCCCCCAAATTTGGCAAAAAAAATTCTTGCAAATATTTTCAAAAAAATATGTAAAAATCTTCAAAAAAATCCTAAAATATCTGAATAAATATCCAAAGTGATATTTTTTCCCCACATTTTCAAACTTTAAATTTGCAAAACATTCAGGAAGAAAATTCCAATGATTGCTTAAAAGTTTTATTTTAAAAAATCCCCCAAATGTGGCAAGAAAATTCATGTAAATGTTTTCCAAAAAAGTGAGTAAAATTGTGCCAAACCTGGGGCGCCCATATAGTTCAACAGGTTGATCAGGTGACCCGTGTACAGGGGCTTCCCTGATGCAGCGGTCCGGGTTCAATTCCCATTTGTGGCCCTTTGCTGCATGTCTTCCCCTGACTCTTCTCCCTCCTTTCCTGTCCATCTCCACTGCACCTATCAAATAAAGCCATAAAAGGCCAAAAAATTACTTTAAAAAATCCTAAAAATATCTGAAGTGATTCCATACATATTGGTGAAACTTCAAATATTTTCTTTAAGAACATTCACAAAAAAAATCAACCAAAATCCAGCGAAATTCGCTGGATTTTGGTTCCCAAAAATGTTAAAAATGTGAACATCAGAAGTTTCATATATTTATTCCACATTGTCAAACTTTAAACTGGGTCAATTTGACCCGCAGGACGACATGAGGGTTAATCAATAAGGCGTGTTCATGTTATAGGGAATACAGAAATATACAATTCTACCTGCAAGACACTGTTCAGGGATAAGATCCCACTGGATAACTGTAAAGTAACATGGGGAGAAATGCTGCAAATTAACAACAAACAACACAAAATGACCACAAAGAGACACTAAACGACCACAAAAGGATTTAAAACACCTCCATCTAGACGCAAAAACAACCACAAAAACAGGAAAAACTCAGAAGAGACATGAATGACCAGAAATAGACAGAAAACAACAAATAAACAACCACAAGAGATATAACATCACCACAAAGATACACAAAACAATCACAAAGAGAAACAGAGACACTAAAAATGACCAAAATGAGTCCTATCACAACCATAAAAACATGCAAAGCAACAAAACGTGCATGACACACAAAACAGTGAAAAATTCACACAAAAGAACCACAAAGACACACGAAACGACCACATAGAGGCTTAAAACAGCCACAAAGACTAAACTGAACACAAAGAGACACTAAACAGCGAAAAAAGACGCAAAACAACCACAAAGAGACACAAAACAACTCCAAAAACACAAAAAACAACCCCGAAGAGACACAAAACAGCCACAAACACACGCAAAAGAACCACAAAGACACACAAAACAGACACAAAGACACACAAAAGAATCCCAAAGACACACAAAGCAGCTACAAAGACATACAAAAGAACCACAAAGACACACAAAGCAGCCACAAAGTGAGACAAAACAACCACAAATAGACACAAAGCAACCACAAAGACACACAAATGGAGACACAAAACAGCAAAAAAAGAGATGCAAGACAACCAAAAAGAGATGCAAAATGACCACAAATAGACACAAAACAGCCGCAAAGAGACACACAACAACCACAAAGACACATAATAACCACAAAGAGACAGAGAACAACCACAAAGAGACACAAATTGACCACAGAGACAGACAAAACAATGACAAAGACGCACAAAGTCCTCTCCGGTGTTCCCTAGATGACAATGACCTGCTGTTGTGTGTTTTCATGTTGTGTTTCCTGCTACACACTGCAGTGTGTTGCTTGTTAGAACCCAACGCATGCATTAAAATGATCTACAGTCGCACACAGCGAGACATGACAAAGACGACAACTAACAACACACTCTGACACACAAAGCTGCTGACGGGTTTTGTTGGTGTCGTGCAGCTTCTCAGCAGCTCATTACTGTAATCTGATTACTGCACATCAAACAGCAGCGTGTGTTACTGCTGCAGTAATCTGATTACTGCAGTCTGTGTGTCTGTGTGTGTGTCTGTGTGCAGGGAGGGCTGCTGCACGACTCCAGACTCAGCAGACAGACCCACAACAGCAGCTGATCACATTATACACAATGACATGGTTCATGTCAACAGTCATCTGTCAACAAGTTAACACAACACAACACAACAATGCAACAACTACACAACAACACAACAATGCAACAACACAACAATGCAACAACATAACAATGCAACAACACAACTACAGAACAACACAATACAACAATGCAACAACACAACAATGCAACAACATAACAATGCAACATCACAACTACACAACACAACAATGCAACAACACAACAATGCAACAACATAACAATGCAACAACACTACACAACTACACAACACAACAATGCAACATCACAACGCAGCAACACAACAATGCAACAACACAAGAATGCCACACAACAACACAACAACTACACAATACAATGCCACGCAACAATGCAACAACACAACAACACAACAGTCAATCAACATTCATCAGTGACTGAGACTCACAGCAGACCAATAAACTAACACAACATCACAACACAACAATGCAACAACACAACATAACAACACAACAATGCACCAACACAACAACACAATACAACAACAGAACAATTACACAACACAACAACAGAACACCACAACGCAACAACAACACAATACAACACAACAATGCAACAACACAATAAAACAACACAAAAACACAATACAACAACACAACAACAACACAACAATGCCACACAACAATGCAACAACACAACACAACAACGCAATAGTCAATCAACATTCATCAGTGACTGAGACTCACAGCAGACCAAAAAGTTAACACAGCATTTTGTCCATTTTGTGGTAATTTTGTGTCTTTTTGTGGTTGTTTTGTGTGTATTTTTTTTTATTTCTTATTGTGTCTCTTTGCTGTCATTTAGTGTCTCTTTGTGTCAGCTTTTGTGTCTTTGTGGTTGTTACATGTCTTTTGGGCATTTGTTTGTCTTTGTTGTACTTTTGTGTCTCTTTGTGGTGAGTTTGTGTCTGTTTGTGGTCATTTTATGTCTTTATGTTGTAATTTTGTGGTCATTTTGTCTTTTTGTGGTAGTTTTTTGCCTTTTTTGTGTCTCTTCATAGTCATTTGTGTATTATTGTCATCATTTTGTTTCACTTTAGTGTCTCTTTTTGGTCATTTTGTGTCTTTTTGTTATAATTTTGTGGTCATGTTGTCTTTTTATGATAGTTTTTTTGTCCTTTGTGTATATATATTAATCATTTGTGTGTCTTTGTGGTCATTTTTGGGTCTTTGTTTTCATTTTATGTCTCTTTGTGGTTATTTTGTGTCTTTTTATGGTCATTTGTGTCCCTTTGTGGTTATTTTGCATCTCTTCATAATCATTTGTGTATTTTTGTTATCATTTTGTTTTTCTTCAGTGTCTCTTTGTGATCATTTTGTCTTTTTGTTGTAATTTTGTGGTCATTTTGTGTCTTTATTTTTGTAATTTTGTGGTCATTTAGTCTTTTTGTGGTTGTTTTTTTGTCTTTTTTTGTCTATTTTTAAATTTATTTTATTCCTATTTTTCATTATTCGTGTCCCTGTACCCATTTTGTTGAGTGTTTGTGGTTATTTTGTGTCTCTTTATATTCACTTTGTGTCATTCTGTGATAATGTTTGCCTTTTGCATGTATATTTTTATGTGAATGTTCTTAAGAAACATTTTTAACATTTCTTTTTTTTTCACCAAAAAATGTTCAAAGATTTCCCAAAAATGTTGAAAATGTGGACATCAGAAGTTTCACTGTGAAAATGTATATTGTTTTCCACATTTTCAACCGGGTCAGTTTTTACCTGCAGGACGACGCGAGGGTTAAGCATGATTTTAGCGTGTTTGTGGAGAACATGTGAGTGTGAAGGTGTGTGTTCTCACTAGATGGAGCCCACAGCTCTCGGCTCTCCTCGTGTCGGTGAAACTTCAGTTATTCTCGGCGGTGTGTTGGAGTTGGTGCTGCTGGAGTGAAGCAGCCACTCTGCTGCTACTTCAGCACTGAATGGCTGACGAGTGACTAATGCAGAGTGAAAGTACCGCCATTCCGCTGCACTAAAGCACTTCATGACCCAAAGGAGGATGGAAAAAGCTGCTTCTTCCCACCTCACAGCTTCAAAGCTGGTCCAGCAGCGACGGTGTTGCTTCTTTAAAGAGCAACTCTCTGAACACCTGAACTCTCCACTGTTTACAACCAACTCCTCCCTGTTCTGCAGCATGAATCATCTCTGAACACTCAGCAGCAGCATCAATATCATCTTTTCAACTGCAGGTGTAATATCACTTTCACTGTAGTGGACAATATTTCATGATCATGGGCAATTTTACTTCACTTTGTTGTCATTTTGTGTCCCTTTGTGGGTTTTCTGTGTCTTTTTGTGTTTATCATGTGTCTTTTTATGGTATTTTGCAATTCTTTGTTGACATTTTGTGTCTCTCTGTGGCTGTTTGGTCACTATTTGTTGTCATTTTGTCTCAATTTGTGGCTGTTTTGTGTCTTTTTGTGGTTATTTTGTGTCTTGTCATTTTGTGTCTTTTTGTGGTTGTTTTGTGTCTCTTAGTTGTTATTTTGTGTCTCTTTATGGTTGTTTTGTCATTTGTTGTAACTTTGTATCTCTTAGTTGTTATTTTGTGTCTCTTTGTGATTGTTTTGTGCCTGTTTGTTGTCCATATTTGTGTCTTTGTGGTTTTGTGTCTCTTAGCTGTCATTTTGTGTCTGTGGTTGCAGTATGTCATTTGTTGTCATTTTGTGTCTCTTTGTGGTTGTTTTGTGCCTGTTTGTTGTCCATGTTTGTGTCTTTGTGGTTGTTTTGTGTCTCTTAGTTTTTATTTTGTGCCTCTTTGTGGTAGTTTTATGTCATTTGTTGTAATTATACGTCTCTTAATTGTTATTTTGTGTCTCTTTGTGGTTGTTTTGTATCTCTTAGTTGTCACTTAGTGTCTTTTTGTGGTTTTGTGTCTCTTAGTTGTCATTTTGTGTGTCTTTGTAGTTATTTTTTGTCTTTTTGTGCTTGTTCTGTGTCTTTGCATGGCATTTTGCGTGTCTCGCTATCATTTTGTGCCTTTTTTTGGTTGTTTTATGTCTGTGTATTGTTGTTTTGTGTGTCTTTGTGGTTGTCACATGTCTTTTTATGGCATTTTGCACCTCTTTATTGTCATTTTGTCTCCATTTGTAGTTGTTATGTGCATTTTTTGTGGCTGTCACGGATTTCTTTTGGTATCTTGCATCTTTTATTGTCATTTTGTGTCTTTTTGTGGTTGTTTTGTGTTTCTTTGTAGTTGTCATGTGTCTTTTTATGCCATTCTGTGTCTCTTTGTTGTCAGTAAGTGTCTTTTTGTGGTCATTCTATGTCTCTGTATTATTGCTTTGTGTGTCTTTGTGGCTGTCATATGTCTTTCTATGGCATTTTGTGTCTCTTTGCTGTCAATATGTGTATCTTTGTGATTGTTCTGTGTCTGTGTTGGTTGTTCTGGACAATATCTGGCACAAGAATTTCCCTTGGGACTCAGAAACTTCTCTCATCTTTTCTCTTAGTGTAAAATTGATCTGCTTTTCTTTCTTCTGGTGTTGCAGCAACACGCTGCTGTTTTTGACCAAACCAGAAGAAAAAAAAAACCTCTCCTGAACATCTAAGAGGCAGCAGGAAAGCCGGATATCAGACTTAGAAAGGGTGAGCTGTTCATTTTTGGCCTGCAGCGGCCCGGTGAACACTCTGGAGACTTAAAGGTTAAAAGCATCTCAGCTGAGCCGACGCATCGCTAACATTCACTGGAGCCCTGAACGGAGAGCTGAGAGCTGATAGTGTGGCCTCCACAGAGTTAGATAACAGCAGCCAGCACAGAGGAAGAGGAGCTGCAGGAGAGGAGGAAGAGGAGCTGCAGGTGAGGAGGAAGAGGAGCTGCAGGTGAGGAGGAAGAAGAACTGCAGGTGAGGAGGAGGAGAGGAAGCCTGAAGATCTATACAGTCCACTTAAACCACAGCAGCTGTTGATCAGAGGACTTCGTGGACCTGGAGATGGTGAACATGGATGTTTCTGTTTTCTGGACATGCTGCTTCCCATAAAGGGTCTAATAATATTTTAAGGATAATTATCATTTATAACAACATTCTGAAAACATTGAAAGTCCACTCAGACCGTTGTAATGTCATCATTCAGAGGATGAAACATGGATTACGTTCCATGAAAATAAATTAAAATGTCCTCCAACCAACATTCAAAAATACTTTCAAGATGTTATCGAGGTCTCAGATGACTTTTTATCAAACATTTGTAATGTGGTATAATAACAGGTACTGAACTTAAAAACTAAAGAAAAACTTCTCACTGAAAACAACACAAGAACTTTTTCAGAACATTTTTAGAACAAAAAAACATTCTAGCTGAGTGATCCTTATGCACTCAGTACAGCTAAGAAGTTAGAATTAATTGTTAACAAAAAAAGGATATTAATGTACAAAAGTTTCATAGAGCAGGAAAACAAGTGGCAGGCTAACTGTCAAGCTGAATAGGCTAACTGTCAATGTAAATGTAAAGTTTACTGTCAAGCTAGCTCTCATGCTAAATGTAAGGCTAACTGCCAGAGTAAATGTTAGGTTAACTGTCAAGCTAACTGTTAGGCTAATTGTTAGACTTACTGTCAAGCTAACTTTCATGCTAAATGTAGGGCTAATGGTCAGCCAACAATCAGGCTAAATGTAGGGCTAACTGTCAGGCGAACCATCAAGCTAAAAGATTAATTGTCTGGTAAACTGTCAGGATAACTTTTCAGCGAAGTGTAACGCTAACTGACAGGCTAAATATCATTTTGACAGTCAGGCTAAATGAAAGGTTAACTGTCAGGTTAGCTGCCAGGCTAACTATCAGGCTATCTGTTAGGCTAAGTGTCAGGATAAATGTTCAGGAAACTGTCAGGTAAACGGCTAACTCATGGTAAATGATACGATGACTGTCAGGCACATTGTCAAATTAACTATCACGCTAGCTGTCAGGCTGAGCTGTAGCTTAACCTGAATTTCTACAACACTGACCCAAGAGCAAACTCAAGGCGTTAACATTGACTCTTCAGCATGATATCATATTATTTGACTTTAATAGCTCATCAAAAATAAACCTAAGACTAGCATGTTGAGACAGTTATACTGACTACCTGAACCTGAATCGAATTAGCCTGATTATGTGACCTTAAATTGACCTTTATGGAACCGCTTTAGCCCCAACAGATGCTTTTTTTGGTTAATTTAAGTCAGGTGTCGGACTTTAAACCACATTTTTCTTTGTGTTTCTTATACAGCAGGCCCAAAATAATCACTTATGAACAACTTTGAAAATCTGCTGTGTAGGACTAAACACTGATGACGACAGACTACAGTTTTACCGTCCTATTGATGGTAATGTCCTGTTGTTGTCACGTCACTAACAAAACAAACCCGCACTACCTTTCAAAAGTTTGGGGTCACTTAGAAATGTCCTTATTTTTGATAGAAAAGCAGTTTTTTTCAATGAAGATAACATTGAATTAATCAGAAATCCAGTCTAAACATTGTTAATGTGGTAAATGACTATTCTAGCTGGAAACAGCTGATTTTTAATGGAATATCTCCATAGAGGTACAGAGGAACATTTCCAGCAACCATCACTCCTGTGTTCTAATGCTACATTGTGTTAGCTAATGGTGTTGAAAGGCTAATTGATGATTAGAAAACCCTTGTGCAGTTATGTTAGCACATGAATCAAAATATGAGTTTTCTTAGAAAACATGAAATTGTCTGGGTGACCCCAAACTTTGAAATGGTAGGGTAGATTGTTCTACTTCCTGTGTTCTCATAGAACCAGAATTACATCAAGTAGCTCCTAGCTGTTGTTGTTTTGGTTCAGTTGGAGTTAGCAAGTCGGTCGAAACTGTTGGGTTCTACAAAACAATGGAAACAGAAAGACTGAAAATTTTACAGCACCTCGCATCTGTCCTGAAAGACACATAATAAAACTAGACAAGAACCAGAACTTTAGATGCAGTGAGATCTCCCACAACTGAGGAACCAGCTCACCTTCCGAAAAAGAAAGAAACTACAGAAACCCCACGTAACTTGTAGCAAACAGAATATCCCAGATGTGTTTGAAACTCGCTTAGTATTTATAAAAGTGAGTCACAAACCGGCAGATCTTCACGATGAAGCTGATGAGCGGTTTTTATTAGTCTTAAAACACATCTGGGAGGGGAGGAGGATCTTTTTTTAGGGGGGACGAGTGACTCTGAGCAGCCGTCCTCTTGCACCTCTCTTTTAATTGGCTGTCAGAAATAACCTGAGTTCCACCTCGGAGCCGGAGCCCAGGGGACGCCGCCGCCACGTGCTCACGGTGAAGAACTCTGCGTGGGTCTCGGTGCGGCCCGCGACCTCTGCTTCACTGCAGAACCTCGCTGGCGGTGTGGGCCGCTCGGCATCTTTATGTAAAAGCTGCTGTATGTGGGAGGAGGCACATTGCAGAGCAGCGCTTCAGGAATGTGATCCAAGTGAGAGGCAGCAGCAGCAGCAGCAGCAGCAGCAGCAGCAGATCTTCTCATCGCACAGCGTTCAGTTTGACTCCTCGGGACCCGAACCCTTCTTCTGTTGTTTGTATTAACCCGCCCAACCCCAGCGCTCACCGCCGGAGGGTTTGAAAGACATGTTTACCTTTAAAAACACAAGAATGACACCATTTATCTGCCAGAAAGTGTAAAAACAGAAATCTGATTTTCAGCTTTCACACCTTTCTGGTCCTAATCATGTGTGGTTCAAAAGGGAAAATGAACTAAATCTAAGCTTAAAATCAAGATATCTCATTAAAATCACTTTATTTTACAAATCTCAGTTTGAAAAATACCAAAATAATATATTTTCTGTAAATAAATAATATTTAGAAATCAATAAATTACACCATTTATTGGCCAGAAATCGTAAAAACAGAAACAATACTCATATTTTCAGCTTTCAAATCATTCTGGTCCTAATCATGTGTGGTTCAAAAGGGAAAATGAATTAAATCTCAGCTTAAAATCACAATATTTCATCAAAATCACTTTATTCTACATCTCTCTCTTTTTTTTAAATAAAAGCCAAAATAAAGCTTTTTCAGCAACCACATAATATTTAAAGAATCAATAAATTACATCATTTATCTCCCAGAAAATGCAAAAACAGAAACAATCATCAGATTTTCAACTTAATCATGTGTGATTCTATTAGGAACATGACTATATCTAAGCTTAAAATCATGAAACCGGACGTCCTCGACTTACATCGGAGTTCCGCTCCTACCGATTGACATAAGTCGATTTTCACTGTAAGTCGGAACTCAGGTGAAAATGTAACTAAAGCCATTACATGCATCACGACATGATCAGTTCTTTGAAAAAGTTGTGAACACCAATCACTTTCATGCATGCATGAGTCATTTTCCAAGAAGATATCAGAATATATTGCCCTGTTTTTACAACTTGAGTGTTTTATTATAGCTAGTTTCACTTCCATGGCGATGACTTTCCTTTTCTTCGAAGCACTGCCATCAGAAGAGTCTGATTTAAGCTTGGGATCCAAAATGAAGGGCAGGAAATTAGTGAATGTAGCACAATCCAAGGTGGCGTACAACCAGAGAATGGAAACAAGCCGCCTTATAGCGCCGCAAGACGACGTAGTCGTCCACTCGGCTTGTCAACTAGTTCCACGTAACCAGTTCCGACCTAATGATGAGACGCCATAAGTGGAGAACGTTGTAAACCAAGAACCGCCTGTATTTCATCAAAATCACTTTATTCTACATATGTCAGTTACTAAAAATGTCAAAATAAAGTGTTTTCAGTCACCAGGTAATATAAAAGTCACATCAAAGGTCTTTATTTGTCCTGCTGCACAGACAATAAAAACATTCAGTGCATAAAACCATAAAAACAACAATACAAGCACAGAGTACAAGTATACAGACAATAAAAACCAACCAAGAAGGTAAAAATACAGTAAAACAAAGTCAATAGTCACTGTGCAAAGAGAACATCTTTATACAGCTGATGAGCAGAGTAGAGAGAAAAACTCTGGAGAGGCTGTAAACATGGAAATAGTTAAATATTAATCAAATATAGAGACAAAACCACCACAAAGAGACACAAAATGACATAAATAAGACACAAAACAACAAAAATAAGACGCAAAATTACAAATATGAGAGGCAAGGAACAAAAATGAGAGATAAACAACACACATGCAACATAAAGACACAAAACTGAGACGACAAGAGAGACTGAGAGGAAAATCACAGCTACTGTGATAATGCAGCATGGCTCAGAAACAGTGAACAGAGGAGCAAGTTGTTGGAGATACATTCAGCATGGTGAAACATCTTTCTACTGATGATGAGCAGAGTAGAAAGAAAAAGTCTGTAGAGGTTGGAAACATGGAAATAGTTAAATATCGATAGAATGTGGGAACAAAAACTCACAAAGAGACATGGAATGCTGTAACTGAGCCAGAAAACAACAAACACAATACACAAAATCACAATATCAACATACAAAACGCTAGAAATGACTCAGAAAACGACCAAAACAAGACACAACATGCCCACAACAGGACAAAAAAAGCCAAAAAACAGAAAGAAAGCAAAATACCATAATAAAATAAATGCAGCATGGTTCAGAAACAAACAGAGGAGCAAGTTGTTGGAAGATACATTCAGCATGGTGAAACATCTTTCTACTGATGATGAGCAGAGTATTTATAACACCTGTGGAACTCAAAACTGACCAAAATGACAAAAAATATGTCCAAAATGACTTGAAAGTTGTCATTTCAAACTCATTTTGAGTCATTTTGAATAAGTATGAAATAATTTTGAGTAGTGAACAGAGGAGCAAGTTGTTGGAAGATACATTCAGCATGGTGAAACATCTTTCTACAGAGGACGAGCAGAGTGGAGAGAGTGGTTGTAATGTAACTTAAATACATTAAATTAAGTTCTCTCTCCTTCTTCGTGGTTGTTTTGTTCCCTCAGAGGTGCAGGATTTTATATTGCAGTGAAAAATGAACCAACAGTGAGTAAAAATGGAGCCAAAATCATCCAGAAATGCTCTGAATTTTTCACATTTTCTTATGTGATAATCATTGTTACCGTTACATTGTGCAGACTGATGTATATACTGTAGTTAAAGTATTGATGAATATAATAAATAATACCAAAGATATGCATGTGTGTTTTTGTGTTAACGTTGGTGTTTTAAGGTTGCAGCTCCTCTAAATTGTGAGGTCATTTCTTCACTCTGTTTCTTCTGTGACCTAAATGTTGTCGTCTGTCAGAATCTGCATCACTTTGAACCCTCGAACTGTCCCTGCTTCAAATGCAGCACAAAACTAAACTTGGATGCTTGTTTAGTGAATGTCATTTATTGCAGTAGATATATATTAGCAGCAGTGTGTTGCTGTTTGTGTTTATACGCTGCTATGGAAGCTTGTTGGCTTCAGTTTGTTGACATTTTTTTTGCAGCTTTCAGACATTTTCTGATCTTTAACTTGTAAATTAAGCTCCAAATCTGACTTGAATTTTGCTTGTATCACAGCAAAGAACCCATTAGAGCATCACAGAAACTCACATTCAACCAGCATCCTACATGTCTTGATTAAAAATTCACCAAAAATTCACGGTTTGCTCAAACCAGATTCCTCAAAAAACTACACAAAGAAAATTCTACACCCTTTGACACAATCAGTTCATCATGAGTGACTCAGCTGTGACCAATATTTATGAGATAAAAATTCAGAGTTTTCAGGTGGACTACAGGAAGTAATGACGCATGCTGAGAGACACTGAGTGTGAATGTAACAGCAGACGATACGATGATGAGAGTCATTATCGTCGTTTTTAGATAATATCTTAAAAACAAAAACAGTACTAGTGAACAAAAGGTCAAAATCAATGTCGTGCTTTCTGATATTGATAGGAACAATTCAGAAAAAGACAAATCGCAAACTTTCAAAGATTTTTTTAAGGACATTGATTAACCCTTTGAACCCATAAACAAGGCTGAAATGTATGTGATCTGTGAAAACAAAGACAATATGACACCATTTATCATCATATATATTCAAAAGCAGAGAGGAATTGTTAGAATATGTATGTTTTTCCGCTCCTTGAACTACTCATTTGTGCTAATTGAGCTATTTAATCGAAATCACTCCATTCTACACTTCTCAATTATTCAAAAGTATTAAACAGACACACTGTGGAATTTGCAAAAAGACATTTATTGGCAGCATTTTGGTGCTAATGTTATACATGTCTTGTTTAAAAAATTGCCAAAATTAAGTCATTTATATTAATTGGATTCAATGAAAAACCAAAAATTCTGTGCTCCATGGCATAATTAATGAAGCATTAGTGACTCAGCTGTGACCAACAGTCACTTAACTAAAATTCCTGGACTTTTCAGCTAAACTGGGTTGAACTGCAGGCAGTGTATTATGGAAACAAATCAAACGTGTAAACTGTTAAATATCTATAGCATCTTGAGTCACCCTTCTTTTCAGTATTGGTACCACCTGCTGACACGTTGATTATGTTTTAATCAAATAAATTCAACTTTTGTTTTTGCTATTTTATGATTTTTGCCATTATAACTGTGCCATACTGTACAGGAGACATTTCTGAGACTCCTCAACACCGTCTGTCTTTCGAAAATTACCAAAATGACTCCATTTATCAACCAGGAACTGTAGATACAGAATATCATATAGAGGAACTTTCTCTATTATGTTCCCTCAGCAAAAAGCCACAAATGTTCTACATTTAGTAGATGAAGCTACAGGAACTTCATAAAACCTTCTGTCATCTGAAGTCTCAATAACATCTGGAAAACTGTTTTTGAATGTTTGTTTATAAACGTTTTTTCTTTGTTCTCATGGAACATTGAACATCGAAGAGTGTTCTATGATGTGTTCCATCAAGAACCTTCCCAAAACATCTTCATAACCTTGCAGCCAAGATGTTCCATCCTTGCTAATACATCACATTACAAGAACGTCTTATAGAGAACGTTTGATGTGTTCCTCAAGAACCTTCCCAAAACATGCTCAGAACATTGCAAGTCCACCTTTGTTACTATTCACATTATGGGAATGTTTTATAAGGAACGTTCTGCCTTCTGAAGTGTCAATAACATCTGGAAAACATGAATGTTCTTTCTTTGTTATCCTGGAACATTGAACATTGAAGAGTGTTCCATAATGTGTTCCTCAGGAACCTTCCCAAAACATTCTCTTAATATTGCAGCCAGAATGTTCCACCTTTGTTAGGATTCATATTCTATAATCTGAGGACTCAATAACATCTGGAAAGCGTTAAATAAATGTTGGTTTACGAACGTTCTTCTTTTGTTATCATGGAACATCGAAGAGTGTTCTATGATGTCTTCTGTCAAGAACCTTCACAAATCATCCTCAGAACATTGCAGCCAAGATGTTCCATCCTTGTTAACATATCACATTACAGGAACATCTTATAGAGAACATTCTGTCATCTGAAGTCTCAATAACATCTGGAAAACATTTTTTGAATGTTGGTTTACAAACATTTTTCCTTTGTTATCATGGAACTTATGAACATCGAAGAGTGTTCTATGATGTGTTCCATCAAGAACCTTCCCAAAACATCCTCGCAACATTGCAAGTCCACCTGTGTTAATATAAACATTACGGTAGCATTTAAAACAATACTACTTCCAGTTGGTGGCAACATTTGTTTGTTTATTTTTAATTTCATGATAATTTTTCCCTTATTTAATGATTAATTGTATTTTAGTTGTCATGTTTAATTGTATTTTAGTTGTCATGTTTGTGTTGTTTCCGGTTTATTTTGAGATGAAAAACGACGTCACAGTGAATAAAAACGTGTCAGCAAAAAAAAAAAAAAAAAAAAACGCCCAGAAAGTGCAGCTTTGGGCTTCAGAGGGTTAAAAACCAGAAGCTGCTGCTGCTGGGGGAGAAAATGAGTTCATTTCCTCATGTGTGTCTGTTTTTAGTCGCTGCGGAGACTCTGAACTACCGACAGGTGGCGCTCACCTCCGCGCTCTCAGCCAATCAGAGGACTAGGAGCCCTGCGGGGGGCGGGGTGAGGGAAACGGGCTGAGAGCGGAGATAAAAAGTAAAGAAGAGAAGCGCTCAGACCGGAGAGCAGCGGAGGAGAAGCAGCAACAGGTCGGCAGGAGGAGCAGCGACGGGACGGAGCCGCTTCAAACTTCTGGACACGGAGCGGAGTTGAGGCGGAGCGGGGAGCTCCGAGGCTGCAGGCTGGGAGGCGAAGAGGAGGCAGGAAGGAAGCCTCTCACCCCACCTCCTGCCCCGGCCTCCTTCCTACCCCGGGCCGAGGACACGCTGCGCTTCCTGGTGTGAGGTGAAGAGAAGCTGCGAGGAAGAGCGCTGAAAGTTGAGAGAGGAGGAGGAGGAGGAGGAGGAGGATGGTGGTGGTGGAGGGAGAGAACAGCCGCCGGAGCTCCGCGATGACCCCGCAGCAGCAGCAGCAGCAGCAGCTCCGCCCGTGAGAGGAGCCACCCAGGCGGCCATGGAGCAGCAGGAGGAGCCGCAGCCCGAGCAGCAGGACGGAGCGGAGGAGTCCAGCTCCACGTCCACCTCCACGTCGTCCCCCTCGGCCTCCAACACGCAGCCGCCCCCGGAGACTCCCGCGGCCCCCCGCTGCCAGCACAACAGCAGGACCTTCACCGGCCTCCGGATCTTCGGCAGGAGGTGAGTCCGCTTCACCTGCACACACCTGGATGCACTCCTGAACACACACCTGGACACACTTGGACACACACCTGGACAAACACCTGGACATACACATCTGGACTCACTAACTAGGACACACACACTCCTGAACATACACACCTGGATGCACTCCTGAACACACACCTGGACACACTTGGACACACACCTGGACAAACACCTGGACATACACATCTGGACTCACTAACTAGGACACACACACTCCTGAACATACACACCTGGATGCACTCCTGAACACACACCTGGACACACTTGGACACACACCTGGACAAACACCTGGACATACACCTGGATACACACACTTGGACACACACACACACTTACACACATCTGGACACACACTTGGACACATCTGGACACACACTTGGACACACACTTGGATGGACGCACACATGTGGACACGCTAACCAGGACACACACACACACCTGCACACACACACATCTGGACACACACTAGGACACATTCACCTGTACTCACCTGGACACACATTTCAACACACACACCTGGAGAAACTCAGCTGGACACACACACACACACACACACACACACACACACACATATACACATCTAGACACATCTGGACACACACGCACAAAATATTTACTGCTTTTCAATTCTTTTCTAATAAGGGAAATATTTGTAAACTAACATTTTTTGCTGATTTAAATGTAGCAAAACAGTAATTTTACAGTAAAGAAACAATTACTACTTGTAAAAAAACAAGTAATATTTTATCATTCCTTTAGGTATTATCAGCACTTCAACAAAACAGGAAAAATCTGTAAAATGTAAAAATTCTTTACCTTTTTTTGATTATTAATACACAGGGTTTCTTAGTCAATAAATATAAATACCTCAAATAGAGGAGAAGTAAAAAACACAAACACTGGTGGCAAACATTCAACAATAAAACTACAAAAAAGTCCAAACATTGACACTAAATATATGTTTTTTAACTGTATTTTTTTAAACAATTCACTGTAATTTTACCTATTTATATGTTTTATTAAATTACAGATGATTTGTAGTAAAATTTAGAATAAAGTATTATTTTACATGTTAACCATGAAAAAACACAGACCAGAACTGTGCATGATGCCCACATCAAAAAGCACATATTTTTCTTTATTTCAAATAAAAATTATGTATACTAAGGAATCAAAACATGGCGAACAATCTTTCTGTTATAGATTTTGATTTACAGATTTTTCCAGTTTTGGTAAATTACAGATAATAAATTTGTACGGTCACTGTGAGATGTGAATTGACGCTATATAATAAATATTAATAAATATATATAAATATATGAAATATAGCTATATACATAAAATTGAACTGAACTACTGAAGAAAAATAAAATATATATATATTGGCTATAGAAAACAAGGCAAAACCGTGCATAATTTTCACATTATCCTTCTACATTCTTGTATTATTACATCCTTTTGTGCATTTTTTTTGGAGTATTTTATTTGCTTTACATCAATTTAACCGTTATATCCCAAGTTTTAATAATACGTATTGACTTATGTCTTAACTACAACAATAAATTGCTTAAAAGTGCATTAAACCGAAAAAAAGATTGTTTTTTTCACATAGATTTTTAAAAATACAGAAATTGCATAGCTGCATCCCTCAAATTTGTAAATGTAAAAAAGCTGCACAAAGATTTTTGTTATGTGCGCTTTATCGTGTAAATTTACAAACCCATAACTTAAATGAAAAAGCGGCGTGAGACCTGGTGAATGTGTGAAATGTTAGTGGAACTCCCCAGATTTCATACGCAAAAAGAATGATTGATCTGAATAATCTGGTTTTAAATCTACCACCAATCAAAAATGAAAATGCAGTCATAGCACCGGGGTTAAAAATCTGTGTTTTTCCAAAGAATAATTTGTTATTTTACACTGACTGTAAATTAAGCAATTTTACTTTGTTAAAATCAGCTAAAAATATTATTACTTGACAGATATTTTCACTGATGCTGAGCGTTGCAGTGTTCCGACAGTTTTTAGTGTGTTTTTTGTTCCTAGATTTGTTTTTACAGTGTCCTTCAGCGGCTGATTCTTTGTTCACCACCCATTAATGCTAAACATAGAATAGAATAGCTTTATTGTCATCATAAATGAGGGCATGATGAAAACACAAATAGCTGCCACTGGACGGAGCATCGATAAGAAGCCACATGAAATAACAATAAATAATAATAAAATCAAATGTACATGTAAAGCAGGACTATATTAAGAATTACAGCATCTGCAAAGGAGGCAAGATGTGCACGATACAGTGTGGGAGATGAATAAAATCCAATAAAACGGAATAAATATGGGCAGGAGATTGGACGTAAACAGCATTAGAACCATTAAAGTGACACTGTGTGCTGTTGTGTTGAGTTCAGGCGTCTGATGGACTGTGGGGAAAAAGCAGTTTCTCAGCCTGTTTGTCCTGCATTTTAAGGATCTGAGTCTCAACAGCCAAAAAAATAAAATACAGCTGCTTTTTTCTAACTCACAGCTGCACATTAGAGCTCTGAAACTGTACATTTTATTCATGTAAATGCTTCTTTAGGTCTGACAGCGTCTCATACTTAAGGAGAGTTCAGTTAAAGTTGTCATTTTTAACGTACTAAATTTATTTCCTCCAGCTTTTGGTCTCACTAAATGAAACATTTGATGAATTTCTGAAATGTTGTGATGATTATTTTCAGCTGTCTGATGCTTTATGAGTAAATTAGCGGCGGTATTTACATCCTAATAGTGATTTAGAACCAGATTCTCGTTGTGTTTTTGCATTTTTAAGCCTCAAAACACACGAGTTTGACAGAGGAAAACAGCTCTAGATGCGATCGATGCTGCGAGGAGAAGCCGTAGTAGAAGCAGCTGAACGTCCTGCCTTCAGGTTCTGTGTTTCATTCATTGATTCAGAGTTCCTGAACCTGCTGCTCTTCAAGCCTTGAACAGGAAGGAAGTGATGCTTCATACGGCAGCTAGAAAACTCTGCTCCACTGTTATTTCTGCACATTTAACGACACGGTGGAGCTCGTACAGATGTTGTCAGCTGGAGTTTCACCCTCAAATCAAGCAGCTAGACAGAAAAAACAACTGTAGAAGTAAAGTTTTATAGCTGCTTTTATATATTTTTTGTGTGTAAAGGACATTTTCTTAGAGGAAAGCAGAAATGGCAGAGCTTCCTGTGGTTGTTTCAGGTTCTTAAATGAGTACATTTTCTGCTTTTCTTTGTCTAAAAAGGAACTGAACAGAATATTTAGAACGTTGGTCATCAAAGTCATCTCAGCTTCTGAAGTATTTTAACGGTCATTTTTCTGCATTTTACAGCTGCTTTTATATAGATTTTTTTTCTGTGTGAAGGACATTTTCATAGAGGAGAACAAAAATTGACCAAAAATGTGGTTGTTTCAAGTTCTTGAATGTGCAAATTTGCTGCTTTTTGGGCTTAAGTTAGGGTTCCTTCCAAAGTTCCTTAGTGTTTCTGCAGATTTAATGATAAAATGAAGCTCATACAGATGTTGTCAGCTGGAATGTGACCTTGAAATCAACAGCGAGATAAAAATGTAGATTTTTTTTAAATGGTTTTTATCTCCCTTTTCTGTATCATAACTGTAGAAATAAAGTGATTTTTTTGTGTAAAGGACATTTTGGTAGAGGAAAACAAAAAAGGCAGAGCTTTTTAAATGTGTAAATTTGCTGCTTTTCTTTGTCTCAGGTTAAACTGAGCAATGATTTTTGCGGTCGGACAAAACAAGTCATTTTTCACTGTCTTCAGTTGATTAATGTAGAAAAAATAATCAGCAGATGATCGAGGACAAAATGAATCATCAGTTGGACCAAATTTCCTTCATATTTCTGCAGATTTAACGATACTGTGGAGCTCATACAGATGTTGTCAGCTGGAATTTGACCCTGAAA
Source organism: Amphiprion ocellaris (assembly GCF_022539595.1). Taxonomy (NCBI): domain Eukaryota; kingdom Metazoa; phylum Chordata; class Actinopteri; family Pomacentridae; genus Amphiprion; species Amphiprion ocellaris. The sequence goes on from NC_072768.1 coordinate 36,233,532, forward strand.
TCAAACAGCTGGATAAAAAAATTGATTTTCTGAATAGATTTCTGGTGATAAGTTGACGTGGTTGGAAGTTTACCTGGAAAATGCTCCCATATTTAGATTAATGACGTGAAAACCACAGTTTTCTTTCTGTTACCTGACTTTAGACTAACTGAAGACATTTTCTGTTGGTGATTTGTGGCTGTTTTTAGCTGCTTTCTTATTACTTTGCTCTGTTAAACACGTTTTCACGGATGTTCTGTAAATGTTTGCCAGAATATGATCACTCCAAGTTCTGAAATGTGCAAATTTGCTGCTTTTGTGTGTGTTAAAAGCTGAATATTTTGGCGGGTTGAGTATTGGTCAGACAAAATATGAATATACGGATGTTTTATTGGTCTTTTTTCTCTGTTTTCCAATATTTTATCGACCAAATCGTTAATGAATTAATTATGAAAATAATCAGCATAAACAAAAACGATCATTAGTTTCATCTCTGCACCAGAGTCCATTCATATTTTTGCTATTTTTTAAAGTTTAACCTCCTAAAAGTCGACACAGGAACTACATGCAACGTCCTCACTGATATTTCGCACAGATGTTGATCTTTGAGGGTTTAAAATATCCAATAATACCAAAAATACACTTTAAATATCTGTATTTTTTCCTCTTTTTGTTGTTTCTAGTGGACAAACTATAGTCAGATGAGGCTTTTTTGAAGGCAACGTCAGCTGATTTATTTGATTATGCAGAATCTTTGCTACAAACTGTGACTTTTGAACCCTGACTTTGTGATTTATGTGTTTATTGCCGAGTTTTATGATCAGTAACCACATCAAGAATGGATCTTTTTAAAGGAAAATAGGAAATCTGATGAGTTATTCAGTGTGTCAGTCAATGGAAAATCAATCTGAAAATATTTGAATAATTTAAGAATCAGTTTGTTTAATTTTAAGCCAGATGCTTCTGCAGGAGTGTGCAGAAATTTTACTCATCTCAGTTTTAGCTGCATCTCTTTGAGTTTTGGACCAAAAAATGCTTCTTTTCTCAGTCTTCTGTTACAACTGACAGAAAATGAATCATGATAGTGGCTTAAAAGTTTAAAAATTTTACATTTTCAAGATCTTGAATGTGAGAATTTGCAGCTTTTCTTGGTCTTATGTGTCAATGAAGTCAGTATTTTCAGGTTTAAGACTATTTGATGACGTTATTTTTGGCTTCTGCTCCAAAGTCCCTTCAGATTTGTGGTTGTTTTTGTGGTTCAGGCTCGGAAACAAGATTTAGCTCCATCAATAAAAAGGTTTTCTGATGCTTTATATTCAAACTGGAAGCAGTGTTTGTCACCCAGTGGTGACTCGTTACCAAACTCCCTTCATATTTCTGCCATTTTTGTAGTTTCACCATCTAAAGCAGACATTTTTTAAGTTAAAATGAACTGAATCTTCGATGTTTCACATTTTCCTGGATGTTATTTTAGAGTTTTTCACAGTTTTCTGATCAAACTCTTCATATTTTTGACATTTCTGTAGTTTAACCAAGTTAAAATGTACAAAATCTTCAATATTTTGTCATTTTCTGGAATGTTGTGATGGATTTTTTTCCACAGTTTTCTGGTGATTTGTAAATCTAGAACAAGAATGATCACTAGTTGCAGCCCTGCTCCAGATTCCATTCATGTTTTTGCTATTTTTAGGCACAGAAACGGCTCATAGAACCTGTCAGTCCAGGGTTTTCTGGTGTTTTTTGAACAAAATGACGATGGCGTTTGTCTCCCATTAATGATTCAAAATCAAACTCCCTTCATATTTCTGCCATTTTTGTAGTTTAACCATCTAAATCAGACATTTTTAAGTTGAAATGAACTGAATCTTTAATCTTTTACATTTCCTTGAATGTTATTTTAGAGTTTTTTCACAGTTTTCTGATCAAACTTCCTTCATATTTTTGCCATTTCTGTAGTTTAACCAAGTTAAAATGTAAAAAATCTTCAATATTTTGCTTTTTTTCTGGAATGTTGTGATGGATTTTTTCACAGTATTCTGATGCTTTATAAATCTAGAACAAGAATGATCACTAGCTGCAGCCCTGCTCCAGATTCCATTCAAATTTTTGCTGTTTTAAGCCTCTAAACCAGCAGTGATCTTGTAGAGCTCATACAGATGTTTGCAGCTGGATTCTAAACTGACTATCATCTGATACTCGTTGAACCGATCTCTGGTTCTGAAGCCTCGATGTCGACTTCAGGCTCAGAATCGAAAGCGAAACCTGCCGTTTTCTGTCTCGTGTCTGAGGTTTTCTCAGGAAGACAGATGTCAGAGTTTCCTCCTGCAGAGCTTCTTGTGATGCCTTCAGACTCTCCGTTTATCTCCGCCTTTCTGGGTCTCATGTGGCAGGAAGCTGAATTCCTCTGAGTTCTGTTTTGACCAATCGAGACGTTTGACGAATCTGCTTTTGGATTTGATGATAGTTTATAAAGAAACCAATGAATTCTGAATCCAGCTTCCTTCAGCTCCAGAGTCCCTTCACATTTTGTCTGTTTTTGCGGTTAAACCCTCAACGTTAAATCTTGAAAGTGTGAATGTTTTATCTGCACAGTAACGCTCATTTATCCAGAGATCTTGAACCAGATGTTGCAGATGTTGTCAGCAGGAGTTCAACCTTCAGATCAAACAGCAACTTTGGTGTTCGGCGTCTCTTTTATTTTCAACTTTAATTTCAACTTAAACAGCAAAAATCTGACTGGAGTTTGGTAGCAGGGCTGCATCGGAAATATTCTGATTATATGTGAGGTTTATGAGAAATCTGTGGCTCTTTCTGTCTTGCTTTCACCGGTAAGTTTCACTATTGTTTTCAGCCGTTTGTCTACATTAAGTTCTGATCAGCAGCGTTAGATTAGTGTTGAACTCCAGCTGTAAACATCTGTTTGAGCCCCACAGAGTCGCTGCTGCTTTAGGGGCTTAAAACTGCAGGAATATGAAGGAAGTCTTGAGCAGGGCTACAGATAATGTGTGCTTTTTTGTTCACGATTGGTATTTTAATCACATTTTGAATCTAAGAGTATTTTAAGGTACTTTTACTTCACTAAACTGTCAGAATACTGTGTTTTACGTGAGTTTGGCTGCTGATCTCCATTGTTTTACAGATTGTAATGTGTTATAGTGTGTTTTTTAGTACTTTAAGTGAAGTAAACGAGTATTTTAAGGTACTTTAATGTCAGTAAACAGTCCGATTACTGAGGTGATACGTGACTTTGGCTGCTTTTACATGTTGTGATGTTGATACTAAAGCAGTATATTGTGTTTTTTAGTACTTTTAGAGAAGTAAAGTATCTGAATACTTGTTCCACAGCTGTGTATTTTTACTCGTCGGACACGTTATCCTTCTTGTGTACTTTTACTGCTCATACTTTTACTACATGGAGCTGATAATACTTCATATTCTGAATCTAACAAAGTATTTTAAGGTACTTTTACTTCAGTAAATGCTCAGAATACTGTGTTTTACATAATTTTGGCAGCTGAACTCGACTATTTTACCGATTGCAATGTGTTATAAGATGTTTTTTAGTATTTTTAGTAAAGTAAAAGAGTATTTTAAAATACTTTTACTTCATTAAACAATTGTAATCTTGATACTGAAGCGGTATATTGTGTTTTTTTAAATCTCTTTTAGTGAAGTAAAGTATCTAAGTACTTCTTCCACAGCTGTGTATTTTTATTCGTCAGACTCGTTATTCTTCTTGTGTACTTTTACTACATGGAGCTGACAATATGTCACATTTTGAATCTAACAGAGTATTTTAAGGTACTTTTACTTCATTAAACGGTCAGAATACTGCATTTTTTGTGTCTTTGGCTGCTGAACTCGACTCTTTTACATGTTGTAATGTTGATACTGATGCAATATTTTGTGTTTTTTAGTACTTTTAGAGAAGTAAAGCATCTAAGTACTTCTTCCACAGCTGTGTATTTTTACTTGTCAGACTCCTTATCCTTCTTGTGTACTTTTAAAATGCTGTGGAGGTACTTTTACTTCATTAAATGATCAGTGAATTTGCTACCTCCAGGCCAATGCCGTTAAATCTAGATGAATAAAACAGGTTGGAGCTGCTGTCTGCTGTCAGGTTCTGGTTTTAAATCAGTTTCAACATGTTTGTTTTGACGTCCTGCAGCACATTTACATGATCTGATCTGATTAAAAGCTGCTGCTGCTCTGGAGGATAAATACCATGATAAAAAGCCGCGGAAACTCATTTCTGCCTGTAAAAGACAAAATTAAGAATCAAAGTTAGTTATATTTTTAGAAACTGCTCATAATAAAGCTCAAATCTGAGATGAAAAGTTAAAATTTTGCGATTAAAATGCACAATTAAGAGCTTAAAAGCCAAAATTCTGTCTTCTTATCAAATTTATTTCACATAAAACAACTTTAATTAGCAATTTGGGTTGTTTTTATGTCACAATTTTAACTTTATTTTTTAGGTTGAATTGCAGGAAGTGTTCAGACAAAGCAGCGGTTTCCTTTTTTTGGTGTTTTAATTTAATTTTGCATCTTTTTGTTTCATTTTTGCATATTTTAGTGAGATTTTTGCATATTTTGGGGTGATTTTTCCATCTTTTAGCAACATTTTTACATGCTTTAGTGACATTTCTGCAACGTTTCATGAAATTTTGGCATCTTTTAGGTTTTTTTTCCATCTTGTAGTGACGTTTTTGCATCTTTTTGTGTACTTTTTCCATGTTTTAGTGATATTTTTGCATCTTTTGGGTGACATTTCATCAACGTTTTGTGAAATGTGTACATCTTTTTGGGTCAATTTTTGAATCTTTTAGTGAAATTTTTGCATTTTGTTTTTGTGCCATTTTTCCACCTTTTAGTGACATTTTTGCATCTTTTAGGTTATCTTTGCATCTTGTGCGACATTTTTGCAACGTTTTGTGTCACTTTTGCATTTTTTGCATGACATTTGTGCCTCTTTTAGTGTGATTTTTGCATCTTTTAGGTCATTTATGCATCTTTTCATGAACTTTTTCATTTTTCATGACGTTTTACATCTTCTTGGGTCATTTTTGCATCTTTTTGGATCATTTTTTTAATCTTTTCATTAATCTTTTGCGTCTTTTTGTGTTATTTTTGTCTCATGTCATTCTAACAGTGTCTTACTGACAGAAGACATTATTTCTTTATTCTCTGTCCTTCTTCATGCTTGTTCTGTTTCCATCGAGCTGCAGGATTTTGTATTGCAGTAAAAAATGAGCCCACAGTGAGTAAAAATGTGACAGGAGTGAAATAAAAGCACCCAGAAACTGCTGCTCAGAGTTCATTTGGGGTTAATTGAGGAACTTAATCCCAGATGAACAGAATCTTCACGACTCCTTTAATAAGACGTCAGATCACGTTAGCGTGTTCAGAGGGCTGCAGACACGTAGAGGACACGGATCAGGCGTGTTCCTGAGCTCACGGAGACGTCGGACTTCCTCTTTGATTCGCTGTGAATTCTGAGTAACATCAGTGTGTGTGTTAGTCACCCAAACTCTCAACACAAACTCTCACAATTCGCAACAAAACACTGATTATTTTGGTATGTTTTATAGAAAATAACTAAATTAAAGAAGTAGAGATCCAGTCGGTCATTCACACAATCAGACAACATTTTAAAACGTCCATCAGAAATGTGCAAATATAAAATCTAAACATCGAGAAATAAATCCTATGTCTAAGTGTAGAAATAAAATCATAATTGTAAGAAATTGTGTGAATGTGAAAGTGATTTTATAATGTGAAAAGTCAAAATTATTACCTATAAAACAAGATTTAAAAAAGAAAGTCAAACATATTGTCTCATAAGAAATGTTAAATATATTAGATGATTTATTTGTTCTCAGTGGAGGAATTTCATCCAGTAAAAAAAATGAAAAGAACAGAAACTACTGAAACGATACATTGTGCAGCCTTTCGCAAAATATTTGCCACTTTTTCTCATAGTACTGGAAGTATTCTTACCTCTCAGACTACGTGAAGCTGGTAATACTTCATATTTTGAATCTAGCAAAGTATTTTAAGGTATTTTTACTTCATTAAACTGCGTTTTAACGTCTCTATGCCTGAAATGTTGATACTAAAGCAGTATACTGTATTTTTATATACTTTTAGTGAAGTAAATGAGTATTTTAAGGTACTTTCACTTCGTTAAATGGTCCTATCGCTGCGTTTTCCGTGACTTTGGCTGCTGAGCTCGACTATTTTACAGATTGTAATGGTGATGCTGAAGCAGATTACTGTGTTTTTCGTGACTTTGGCTCCTGGATTTTGTCTCTGCTGTGAATAAAAAGGTAACAAGTGCAGATTCAAGTTCAGTCAGGTGGTTGGTTTAATCTCCCAGCGACTCCCAGGGTCCTCTAATTATAGCCGCTATTAATGGATTGGCAGAGCAATTAATTAAAAGCGGTCATTTTTAGGGCCTGGTGGGAGAGTTTCACTCCGGAGGAAGGATTCAATCTGCAGATCTCCAAGGACAAGAGGAGGAGGAGGAGGATGAGGAGTCCACCTTCGTCGCTCTCCTCCTGTCTAGATAGAGCCAGGGGCGTTTTATTTCTCTTTTAACGTGGAAATAAAAGAAGATGTGGACACTGCTGCAGGTGTTTCACCTTCTGGATGCCAGAAACTGTCCGGAGGATTAAAAGACATTTTATCTTTTAAAAAAAGTTCCCAACAACGCCACTTATCAGCCAGAAACGGAACAAGTTTTCAACTTTCCCACAGTCCTTGAACTACTCATCCATGGAGAAATTCACCAGATCTTGAAAACTTGTTATAACTCACATGTTAACCAAACTAAATACAGGCTAAAACTGTACATAACGTAGTTTTACAAATAGCAATTTGTTATTTTCCGACGTTTGACCACAAAATTTACACTGATTTTTACTGTTTAATTCAGCAAAAAATATTTTATTTGAAAGGAAAATAGTGTATATCAGGAAAAGAAAAATTACAAATATATATGTTTTGCAGTTTGTATTTTATTGATTTGTCTTGTTTTTGTTAAATTACAGGTAATATCTACTAAAATCACTGGAAAAAAATATTAATTTACATGTTCACACAAAAATCAGTATTTTTGCAAATAATCATTACAACTTTTGACTATAAAATGAAAAAATTTTACTGCATTTAAATCAGCAAAATAATAGATATTTGCTGTTATTTAAAATATTTTTTCTGACATTCCTGTTTTTGTTCCATTACAGAAAAATGTATTAATTTATATGTTACCTGTTAAAAAAGTAAAAGGCAAAAATGTAAATAATGTTCTCACAAAATCTGTAGTTTTTTACTTTTTTCCTTACAAATATTAAATTCCACTGTTCTGAACTCCACTTTAATCTAAAAACGTAATTATTTTACAGATATTTGCTGTTATTTGAAAGAAAAATTGTGTAGATCAAGGATTATAAAATGACATTTTCTTTTACAGTTTTTACTTTACAGGTTTTTCCTGTTTTGTTAAATTAAATTACAGATTATATTTAGTAAAATCATAGAAAAAAGTATTAATATACATGTTGACTGTAGGCAAAAGAAGTAAATACACAAAATCTGCGTTTTTTTGCAAATATTAAATTCCACAGTTTTTAACTCAATTTAAATAATCTAAAAATGTAATTATTTTCAAGATATTTGCTGTTATTTGAAAAAAATGTGTATCAAGGACTGAAAAATTACATTAATCTGAGAGTTTCTATTTTACAGCTTTGTCCTGTTTTGGTAAATTACAAATAATGTCTACAAAAATAACAGAAAAAATAAATGTTTATTTACATGTAGACTGTTTAAAAAAGTAAAAAAACAAAAAAAGAAAAAATGTAAAGTACTTAATGTTTTCTTGCTGCCAGATTTTCACAATTTTTTTTTTTTTTTTACAGATTTTGTAATATATTTCTTAACCTTAAAACTGGCTTTACAATCTCTTGGACGTACCACATGTAAGAGACATAAGATATGTCTTTATTAATCCCACAGTGGAGAAATTAGCATTTTTATAGCAGCGAAACTTTACAGAAATATCAGTAAAATCAAATCAAATCAAATCAAATCAAAATAAAACTAACAGGAGTACTGGTTCAGATTGGTCAAATTCCAAGTATTGTAGATATAGATGGTCCTGCTTAGATGCTTTCATTTTCATGAGTAGAAATACTGATAGAAGTGTTAATAATACTCAGGTTTTAGTAGATAAATACTGCTGCAGTGATCTGGAGGTTAAAATTGTGGTGATGTGAAGAGAATCCAGATGTTGAGCAGCAGAAACGTAGTGATTCTGGTCCTCCAGCTGTGATATTAAATCACCAGCAGCAGCAGAAACGTAGTGATTCTGGTCCTCCAGCTGTGATATTAAATCACCAGCAGCAGCAGAAACGTAGTGATTCTGGTCCTTCAGCTGTGATTTTAAACCACCAGCAGCAGAAACGTAGTGATTCTGGTCCTCCAGCTGTGATTTTAAACCACCAGCAGCAGCAGAAACGTAGTGATTCTGGTCCTTCAGCTGTGATTTTAAACCACCAGCAGCAGCTTCTCCTGAAGCCGTCGGTGGATGTGATTGATGGTCCAGATGAATGATCAGTGAGGATGATGATGATGATGATGACGATGGACCTGCTGCCTTCCTCTGACCTCATTAAAGCTGCTTCAGTCGACTTCGGTCTCTGGAGTCCGTCGGTCCGTCACTCAGTCCAGCAGGAAACTGTGAGACGAAGAGTTGGTCCTGTTTAGTTTCACTTCTTCTGCTTATTAATTCAGTCGATGGGAAGATGGTTGTTGAAGAGCTGCAGGTTTATGAACCAAACTGTTGTAGAGAGGAGCAATTTTGTAACACTTTGTAGTCATTTTGTGTCTCCTTGTAGTCATTCTACATCTTTTTATAGTCATTTTTAGTTTTTTGATTGTTGCTTTGTGTCTCCTTGTAGTAGTTTTGTGTGTCTTACTGTGTTTGCATCATATTGTGGTCATATTGTGGTCATTTTTTGCACCATATTGTGGTGATTTTACATCGCTTTATAGTTATTTTACATCTGTATTTGGTGGTTTTGCGTCTCTTTGCAGTTGTTTAGCTTCACATTGTGGTCATTTTGCATCTGTTTTTGTCATATTGCACTACTGGCTGTTGTTTTGCGTCTCTTTGAAGCCATTTTGAATCTCTTTGTAGTAGTAGTTTTGCTTCTCTTGTAGTTGTTCCACGTATGTTTGTAGTTGTTGATTTTGCATCTCTTTGTTGTTGCTTTGCGGCTTGTGTTGTTTTTAACTGAGATGTTTTAAAGAAGCTGGTAATGTGCTGTCATCAGCTTTCAGGTTAAGTAACTTTATTAATTCCCTAGAGAGAGAAATGTTGATAATTGGAACATAATAAAGACACATCCTGCTGTACGTCACTGCAGCAGCAACATACAGACCAACACGTATTCCTCACTAAATTTATCTCTAAGTGTTTGTTAATGAGCAGTTATTTGTCTTATTTGTTAAATTTTGACTCAGAAATTTCTACGTTAAAGAATGTTTCCTTGTTTCTACCGACCAGTCATTGTTTGTAGCTGCAGCTCAGCTCCGTCATGATCGTGTTTGGTTATTTTGGCTTTTCATCAGATTGTTTACACTGCTAACAGTTCATTCTCAAAGGTTACACATAATTTAATTTAACATTTCACATCAGCACAGCCAGCAGAATGGACTGGGGTCATCTAACCTGCTAATGTCTCGTAGATTAAATGAACTTTAGCTGTTTGGTTTAAGTCATGTCTTAGGAACAGAGATGTTGTTCAATATTGTGTTACTTTTCTAGTTTTATGTCTCTTTAAAGTTTTTTACCTTCATTTGTAGTTGTTTCGTGCCTCATTGTAGTCATTTTGCCTGTCTTTGTAGTTATTTTGCGTCTGTTTGTAATTGTTTTGTGTGCCTTTGTGGTTGTTTTGCATCTTTTTGTGAGCATATTGCATCACTTTGTAGTCCTTTTGTCTCTCTTTTTGGTTGTTTTGCATCTTTTTGTGGGGATACTACATCTCTGTAGTATTTTTTTGTGTCTTTGGGGTTGTTGTGCATCTTTTTGTGGGCGTATTGCATCACTTTGTAGTCCTTTTGTGTGTTTTTGTGGTTGTTTTGCATCTTTTTGTGGGTATATTTCATCTCTTTGTAGCCATTTTGTGTGTCTTTGTGGTTGTTTTGCATCTTTTTGTGGGTATATTGCATCCGTTTGTAGTCATTTTGTGTCTCTTTGTGATTGTTTGCTGTCCCTCTATAGTTGTTTTGCATCTCTTTGTCACTGTGGATTTTTGGGCATCACCAATATCATAACCATAACCTAAATTTAACCCTAACCTAAGTATAAACCGAGTTGTACTTTAACTTTACCCTCATCTAACCTTTATCTAACCTTAAACCAACCTAACATGTGATTATTTCTATTATAGAGTCTGTTTTTTGTCCCTACAAGGAAGTAGAGTTCTCGCAGTGTGACTTTGTAGACGGATTAATGTCCATTAATAAGTACAGCGCACACACACACACACACACACACACACACACACACACACACACGCACACTCACGCACACAGATCAGGTGTTTCAATGTGAATCTGACTCTCTGGTCTCTTGTTGCGTTTCCCTGCAGCCCGACACTGGCCCAGGCCACGCCCCCACCTGTGATGTCACCGCAGGTCTTTCACCTTTTGACAGTTGATGGAAAACACCTGCTGTGACATCACCGGTGGAGGCGGGGCCTGCAGGGTTTTCTTACTGAGAAGCCTTGAGGTGAAACTTGAGGTGATTTTCCTGTCAGGTAGATCTCCTTCAATGTAAACTAGTTTGGCTAAAAACTAAGCATTCTGTCGCTTCTTCCTCCTCCTGGCTGCAAAAAAGTGCAGAAATATACCCGGTAACAACAATAATGATAGTAAAAATATTACAGTTACACCTTGTGCTTTGTGAAAACACAACAACCTGGAGACTCCTCACCCAAAGGATAATTTTTTTAGGTTTGTGAATGAAATATTGTCAGAAATAAGTTCATTTTAATGCTGTTTTGTGTTTAACAGACTTGGTTTTGGGTGTCGAAGGAGGAAACTGAGGTTTTGTGGTGCTAAATGCAGCTAATGTGACTCCTTTAAATGTCGATGTGTCGGGTTATCGGCTCAGACTGAGACTTTCTCATCACGTCATCGAGTCTTATCTGGTTGAAGTGAAGGATTCTGCTCACATACTTTAACTTTTAATGACAGGACTTTTGCATTTATAGTCGGGCTGCATGATTTTGGACAAAACTATTTGTAAAAATGCAGGAATTTTCTTTATTTGGAAAGAATGAATCATTCTAGAATGATTGTTGTGATTCTGTAGGAGAGTGCATCAGCATAGAAGGAATAAATAATTTCAAAAAAACATTTTAGATCCTTTCTCATATGGTGTAACACTGACAAAGACACCAAAAATAGCATTTTTCTTTGGATGACATTCAAATGCTGCTTTGTGCTGCAGATTTAAATGGTCAAACAAATGCAAAATACTGCAAACAGAGCATCTGTTTTTAGTCTTCAGCATCCTTTCTGCAGCTGAAACATCCCAATACAACTGATCCAGGCTGCATCTTTATGTTCAAAATAAAAATCACGATTATTTTGCTCACTAATTTAGAGACAAAATATTTTGTATTGCATTTTCATGTTGTGCTACATTCCTGCTAATGTGCATCTAATAAAGGAAAAGTATTTATTAAAATTCACTCAAAATGCTTCACTGACTGAACATCTGCTTAAAAATAGACACTACAATTTACAGATGTTCCCTAAATGCACCATATACAGGATACAATAGAAGCTAACTAGTTAGCTGTGCACAGAGAAGCTTCTAGTCTCCATTTAGTTACTGCAATGCAGCAGTTAAAGCAGCTGTTAGACCCAAAATCAGCTTGAAAAGATTGAAATAAGGCATTTATTGTCAGATTTACCTGAAACCAGGTGATTTTATCTACATGGACTGTTTTTATGAGCATTTTAAATGTCAATACATCAGTTGATCATGTTTATTTAACTATGAGGAGCCAAAATCTATATGACTAATATCAAATTACCTGTGCAGGCCTACAGCTGATGTTGTGTTTTAAAGACAAGATATATTTATTGCACCTTCACATTTAAATAAAATGCTGCTTCCACTTATATGTTGTGCTACGTTCCTGCTAATGTGCATCTCCTGAAGGCAAAGTGTTAATTAAAATTCACCTAATATGCGTCACTGTCTGAACATGTTTATAAATAGACACTACAATTTACAGATGTTCCCTAAACGCCTCATACGCATCAGTAGAAGCTAGCTAGTTAGCTGTGCACAGAGAAGCTTCTAGTCTCCTTCAGTTACTGCTGTTTGACAAACAATTAGTTTGAAAAGAGTGAAATAAGGACTTTTAATGTTAAATTTACACAGGCTGTTTTCTACAAGCATTTTAAAAATCATGGTCTGTTAGTTGCAGGAAACCAAAATCACGCTTTTGATTAATTTCCCATTAATTGTGCAGCCCAACAACTGATGTTGCATTTCTATTTTAGCAGTGAAATCTTCCTTTTTATTATTTCTTCCCTGTTCCTCGTTCAATTTGCTGTGCAACCTTAATGTCCTCAAACTCTGTGTCATTTAAATAAAGTAAGAAACTAAATCAGTGTAACTATGAACTCTTTAATCGGACTAAATCATGTTTTCTTACAGATTGGTCATGGAAGATTATGACTGTGCAAGTTTTCTTTCTATATTACGCAGCAAAAAACTTATATCTTAAGCGTTTGAGATAGTTTAATAATAATAGACCCTACAATTTACTGATGTTCCCTAAACGCCTCATATGCATCAGTAGAAGCTGTTAGTCTCTATTTAGACAGATGTGAGACAAAAATTTATTTGAAAAATGTAAAATAAATTGTTCTAATGTCAGATTTACCTGAAATCAAATAATTTTATCTACGAGTTGTTTTTCTATAAACATTTTAAACATCAATATCACAACTCATCGTGTTCTTTTAATAGTGAGACTTAAAATCATGATGATAAAGATTATTTGATTCAATTAGGAGCTTTAAAAGTGATTTTGCTTTTCTTTTTTGCAACCAAATCTTCCTTTTTTGTGTTTCTTGTAGATTATTTGTGACAAATAAGAACTGTTTGAGTTTTATTTTTGTATCGAGCAGTGAAAAAAGTTGTAGTGCGATGTGTTTGAGTTCATTTGCCTCATTTTATATCACAGTGTTGATGCTAAAACAGCTAATTGTGTAGCCCTTTTTAAAAATGTTAACAGTAGTTCTTCTACTTCTACTGTAGTATTCTTATTTTTCAGACTCATTGTCCTTCTTGTACACATTTACAGCTGATATTTCTACCACATAAAGCAGACAATGACTATTTCCAGGTGGTTTTAATGTAGGAAATGGTTCCAGTACTGTGTTGTAAATTTACATTGAGTTGTAATGTTGATGCTAAAGCAATATATCGTGTATTTTAGTGCTTTCAGTGAAGTAAAGCATCTCAATACTTCTTCCATCGCTGTGTACAGGAAGTAGAATCACAGCTCTGTCTTCACACAGAGAAAAATAAACTGTTATCTTCTCTATTCATATAAAACAGGCTCCTGACTTGATTTATTTAATTTAATTTACATCATTTATGTGAAGTTTCTATTTATAGACACAGACAGGAAACTAAACGATCCCCAGAACCTTGATAACCCGAAAAAAACTCTTTGTTCTGTGCTTCATTTATTTTATTAGTTCAACAAAACGGCTCCAAACTCCAGATCCGTGTTTTCAGCTTCTCCTCAACTTTCAGCCGCATCACATTAACCTCATCTGTTGTCATGGAGACGCATCTGTTTACATGAGCTCTATCGATGTATGTGTGTGTGCGTGTGGTGTGTGCGTGTCTGTGCGTGTGTGTGAGATGCAGTCAGGACCCAGGGATTACACAGACCCATTTCCTGCAGCTATCTTTGTCACTCGCTGCCCTGTTTCTATAAATAGTCTGGTCCACGAGGAGGACGGAGGCTCTGAGGGAGGAAGAAGAGGAGGAAGAGATGAAGGAGGAGGAAACTTAGGAGAAAGAGGAGGAAGGAGAGGTGAAATATGAGTAGGAGGAAGAGGAGCAAGAGGAAGAAAAAAGGTGAGGAGGCGAGGATGGCCTGGATTATTTAGAGGAGGAGGGTGAAGAGGAGGTCGAGGAAGAAGAGGAGGGTCAGGAGGACGAAAAAGACAAGAGGAGGATGGCGTAGAGTAGAGGATGAGGAGGAAGGTCAGGAGGAAGAGGAGGATAAGAGAGTGGAGGTGAGGAGTTGGAAGATGAGGAGGAGGAAGAGAAAGAGGAGGAATATTAGGAGTGAAAGGGTGATGTGGAGTTGGAAGATGAGGTGAACTATGTGGAGCAGAAGAGGAGGAACATCAGGAGGAGGAAGGAGGAGCTGGAATATGAGGAGGAGGAGGAGGAGGAAGACAAAAGGAGAGGAGGCGAGAATGACCTTAATTATTTAGAAGGGGGAGGAGGATGAAGAGGAGGTCATTGAAGAAGAGGAGGGTGAGCCGAAGGAGGAGGAGAGAAAAAAGAAGACAAGAATTAGGAGGAGGAATAATTCAAGTAGAGGATGGAGGAGGGCAAGAAAGAGGAGGTGAGGAGTTGGAAGATGAGGTGAACTATGTGGAGCAGAAAAGGAGGAACATCAGGAAGAGGAAGGAGGAGACACTGAGGGAGGAAGATGAGGAGAGGACAATCTGGATTATTAGGAGGACTGTGGAGACCAAGAAAGAATGAAATGAGGAGGAGAGGAGGAGGGAGCAGAGATAGAAGAATGACGATGAGTAGGAGGAGGAGGAAGAGGAGAGGAAAGGAAGATGAAAGTGACCTGGATTATCAAGAGGAGGATGAAGAGGAGGTGGAGGAGGGAGGAGGATGACGATGATGAAGAGGAGGAAACGAGTAAGTAGAGGAGGAAGAGGAGGTGAAGGAAGAAGAAGAAGAAGGTTGAGAGGCTGGAAGAAAAAGGTAAAAGAGGGTCAGGAGGAGGAAGAGGAGGAGGAAAAGAACTGTAGTTCTGAGGGAGGAAGAGGAGGAGGAGGAGGAGGAGGAGGAAGAGAAAGAATAGAGGATGAAGAGGAAGGCCATTGGAAGACAAGAAAAACAGGTGTTGAGTAGCTGGAAGAGGAGGAAGCAGAGGTGGAGGAAGGCTGATGATGATGATGATGAGGAGGAGGAGGAGGACAGCCTTGGTTATACAGAGGGACGATGAAGAGGAGGAAGATGACGACAGGAGGCGTTTAGGGTCGTCAGATTGTTTCTAAAAATCATCATCTGGACCTCATTGAAGTGCAGCCAATCAGAGAAGCTGGACTGCTATGATGTCACTTCCTGTTTACCTGTTTAAACGCTTTTAAACCTCTTTGATGAAGCTGCTGCAGTTTGTTTGTGTCCTGCAGCGACGCGACGAATCCACACGGTGGCAGCAGAGTCTCACAGAGAACCAGCAGAGAGGCAATAGGAGGCATTGATCAGCTGATCAGAGGTATTGATCTGATCAGCTGATCAGAGGTATTGATCTGATCAGCTGATCTCGTGTATCAACCAGCTGCTCTCTGTCTGTTTACTGGACAGATTAATGAGTCTCCAGCTGATCCAGGGTCAGTTTACGGCTGTGAAAGCTGAGCTCCTCCTGCTGCTGCTATTATTTAAGGGGAATCCAATATGGAGGAATTAAGAATGAAACACACTCACTGGATTCACTGCTTCACTGTGTGTGTGTTGAACATCTGGATGCTCATTTCCAGATGTTTATCTTTATTCTGGGACTTTAATAGATCCTCATTTATCTAAAGCAGCTTCTTTCTCATCCTGTCAATGTGTTTAACAAGCAAAGACTTTCAGAAACAAGTAATTTTAAAAGAAAAGTTGCGTATTTAGCAAAATGAGGTTTAATTTTAGTGTCATTTCAGTCATTTCCAGTGAACTTTTATTCTATTATTATTATTAAATTGTGTCATTTTGGAGATTACAAAAAAAATAAAACGCGTCTTTCAAACTCATTGGCAGATTTATAGTTCAGGGTCGATGGAAGTTTTTCATTTCTGCATAAAAACCTTTTTAACGCAAACTGGTGTTAAAGCTGGAGTCGCAATGATGAATCATTTAGTTGATAAAGTTTCTGGTTTCTAGCTGATGAATTGTGTCATTTTCGTGTTTTTTTTTATTTCTTACTTGCTGGTTTTAGAATTCGAATTAGTTTTAACACCTTCTCTCTAAAGTCCAGTTTGCCTGTTTACATTTCAGTGCGTATATTTTTAGCTTTTTAGCTGCATCTTCCACATATAAAGTCGACTTAAACCGTTGCTGAGGCAGCAGAATAAATAAAGTGCAGTAAAACGTCCGACATTTCGCTGTGACGGCATTAAATATAAAATGAGCTGCGTCCGTCGTGTCGTCAGTAATCCTAAAGGAGGTGAACTCTGAGATCCAACCGGAGCTGCTGATCTTTTAAGCTGCTTCCAGGTTTCAAATCTGTCTCCTAATTTAAAGGCACCAGCAAGGATTCAGACGACGGATCGTCTCAGTGACCTTTGGGGGGAGACAACGTCCAACAGGAGACACGATCGCTTCCTTACAGCAGAGAAAACCAGGCTGTATTACTTTAGCATGTTTTACTGATGTTTCTGACTATTTGATAAACAGAAATCATAATTTAAGCCTCGATTATACTACACATATTCAGCTGTTTGGTATTCTGACTTATTTCTTTAATGTGCAGCTGAACATTTAACAGTTTCAGCTTCTCACATGTGAGAATTTGCAGCTTTTTATATCTTATTTGATGTAAGCTCAATATTTTTGTGGGGTTTAGAAGCAATTTCAGGTCATTTTGAGCCGATTACTCCTAAAAATGAAGTTGTTCTAACTCATTTTTTTTTCCATATTATTTGAAATGAATTTTTGTGTGATATTTATTTAATTTCTGCAATTATGAAAACCAGTTGTTAAGTTGATAAAATGCAAAATAAAACATTGATAAAAAATAAAAATGTGCATATCCTGACCTCAAGGAGGAGAAAACTCTAATTATCAAGACGATTTTATGAAGTCAACTTAAATTTAGTTTTAAACCATCTAGTGCAGAAATTAGAGTTTAAATTACAGAAAAATACGTTGAATTACCAACATTAAATTATAATAACTTACAATTACCAACATTAATATGTACAACCACCTCATCAGCATCATGTTTGCAACTTACAAGGTTTTCTAAATCAGTAAACTAGATTTGTTCAATCTTGCAGCCATGCATTTAATGAAGTGGAGGAAATAGGTCCCTTAAATTATGTTTTAGAGTTTATTAAAGTAGATGTCTGCATTTTTACAAATAATTTATTTTTTTTACAATATTTTAAAAGATTTTATTTAGCATTTTTTCTTGTTTTATGAAATTACAAATCTAGATCTAGATAGAGATAATTAGATAGTTCAGATCTAGTAAAACTGACAGAACTACAGAAGAAAGGTCAAATCTGTATTTTTATTTTTATTTTTTTACAAATAATTAGTTCTTTTACAATGTTTTACAATTTTTATTTAACATTTGTTCTTGTTTTGCTAAATTACAATTAATATCCAGTAAAACTGACAGAATAAAAGTAATAATTTGAGTGTTAACTACAGAAGAAACAGGTCAAAAGTGTAAATGTTCACATCAAAAATTAGTATTTTTACGCATAATAATTTGCTCTTTTACCATATTTGACTACAAAATTACACAATTTTTACTGTATTTGAATATTTAAAAATATTATTTTACAGATATTTGAATGATTAATTTGAAAATCTAAATCTATATATATATATATATATTTATGCAAGAACAGAAAAATATTTTTCAACTGTTATTTTACATTTTTTTCTCATTTTGTTAAAATACGATTACTATCTAATGAAACTCACAATATTAAAAATATTAATTTACATGTTAACTATAGAACAAACAGGCCAAACTGTAAATGTTCACATCAGAAATCTTTAATTTTACAAATAGCCATTAGCTATTTTACAACATTTTCCTCTAAAATTACACAATTATTATTGTATTTAAATCTAAAAATATTATTTTACAAATGTTAGCTTGAAACAAAGTATATAAGGACAGAAAAAATATATTTTTCAACTGTTATTTCACCTTTTTTCTTGTTTTATTATATTAGAATTAATGTCTAGTAAACTGACAGAATAAAAGTATTAATTTAAATGTTAACTGCTAAATAATAATTAGTTCTTTTAGTGTTTCACTGTACAATTGCACATTTTTTTTTACTGCATTTAAATCAGCTAAAGTTAGTTATTATTTAATTTATCAATACAGACTTTCCCGTTGTTTTTACCATTTTTACAGTTTTTGAACTTGTGTTTTTTTGACATTTTTAAGTTAAAAAGGGTTTTTTATTAGTTTTTTCTTATAGTGCACATTTTTTGTTACTTACTAATTTCTAATTTCCTTCTGCTGTCGCTGACGTTTATTCCAGCAGAATTTGCACGTTAACGACTGAACCTTCCTTGTTTAAAGTTAATTTTTTTCTCAGAGCGATGTTAAAAATCTTTGCCACTAAATGACAAACAGCGTCGGATGCGGTTGCCATGGAACTCCGTCCATAGCAACGGCAGAAGCCAGCGGCAGAATTCGCTTCTTTAGGCGACTAATGAGGAACCCGATGAGTCAGAGCGGCGTCCGGACGCATTAACATGCAGCTTCCTGTTGGTTTATCCCCCGTTTTCAAACTGATCCATAATGCAGCGGAGGCCTTGAAGTGTTAATGAAGAGTATTCTGGGATGTCTGGCGGCTCCATTCATCTGCAGCGATTACAAAAGGAGGAGAGGCTGGTCTGGGGTCAGTCGCTCTGAGCAGGTTTAGCTGCTGGAGTTATTTTAAAACTCTCTCCTCCTCTCAGTGTTTGTTCTTCATCCGAGCAGCACCGACCGACCGAACGCCTCTCAGGTTGTATTTAAACAAACTCTAGTTTCTGTTTCTCTCCTTGTTGTTGTTTATTGTTGTGTTTTTGTCTTCCTGCTGGACCACCTGTAGTTTGTCGTGTGTCGACCTGCTGCTAAATCACTGACTTAGTGACACAGATTACACTCAGATTAGTCTTTTTCCGTCTCCGACGCTCCGATTCTCCCGTTTGCAGCCACTGAAGACTTTTAGAACGAGTCGCTTTTCCACTTCTCACACTGATTATCCAGTTTTCATTCATTATTTTCTAAATCACAGCAGCACAACAGGGACTTTTTGCAATCAAATCTGTTTACTTTCAGTTCACTTTCTGTTTATCTGTTTCTTGTTGTTTAGTTTATAGTTTATATTGTGTAGTTATACTATTTTATTTGTATTTTTTTATTTTAAAATGTTACTCATTTATTTATTTTGTTTATTTAATTTGTATTTATTTATTTTTTAGACACTATTCCTTGTTTTACAGTTTAGAGTTTATATTGTGTACTTATGCTATTTTATTTTTATTTTTAAAAATTTTAAATTGTATTTATTTACTTATTTTATTTATTAATTTAATTTAATTTATTTCTTTACTTATTTTTTTCTTATTTTATTAGACATTATTTCTTGGTTTACAGTTTAGAGTTTATATTGTGTACTTATGCTATTTTATTTTTATTTTTTAAAATTTTATTTATTTACTTATTTATTTATTTTATTTATTTCCTTATTCTATTTATTTATTTTTATTTATTACATTTTTTTAGACACTATTCCTTGGTTTACAGTTTAGAGTTTATATTGTGCACTTATGCTATTTTATTTTTTATATTTTTTAAAATTTTATGTAGTCATTTATTTTTATTTATTTATTTTTATTTTATTTTTTTAGACTATTTCTTTGTTTACAGTTTAGAGTTTATCTTTTGTACTTATGCTGTTTTATTATTTTTTATTTTATTTGATTTTTTGCTTATTTATTTTATTTATTGTTATTTTATTCAGTTTAGACACTATTCCTTGGCATCCATGTAGACACTTCACACACTTTGACACTTAATTTGTGTTCTTTTTTTGGAATCTATTTAATTACTGCTTCTCTGTAATTGTGAATATTTCACTAAGCTTTGTTCAACACTTTCCTCTGGGATGAATGAAGTTGATCTGATCTTAAATTCTTACTTGTGTATTTAGTTTAACTCGCTGGTTCCAGTTCAGTGTGTGCTTCTGCGATGGTGAGAAAAGCTTTGTGTTGTTTTACGACAGAATAAAAGCGTTTAATTAAAAGCAAAGCAAACAAGATAAGAACTCTGCTGCACCTGTTCTCTGTTTCTATCCACCTCAGCAGTTTAACCCTCTCAACTCCAAACACTTCTTCTGTGTTTTTACTCACTCTGGACTCATTTTTCACTGGAATATAAAATCCTGCAGCTCTACGGAAACAGAACAACCAGGATTAGAAGCAGAGAGAATGAAGAAACGTCTCCTGTGCAGTAAAACATAATTATAATGCTGTAAATCAAAAAGAAAAAAATGAAAGTTTAATTATTTATTTTACAAAAATTTAAAAATCCTGCAATCAACACTGGAAAAAAACAGGCTAATCTACACACTATTGATACTTTACTACATATATTTTTATTTAATTTTCTTGGAAACACTGCCTGCAGTTCAGCTGAAACACTGAATTTTTGCCACGTGACTCTGTGTTGTATTTCAATCACTGATGGCTTCACAGTTGCACAGAGTCCTACAGATTTATTTTTAGTTTTTTTTAAAATGTAAAATTAGTTGACAACATTTAGCATGTCTCCATATTTCAGGGCAACTTTTAGTAAAATAAATAAACATCTGCTCAGAGATTAAAGAGAAAAATACTGAAAATTCTACTATTTTAATGTAGCTGCAGCTTCACGTACAACAGTAAGCAAACGCATCATTGCTTAAATGCACTTATTTCAAACAATAGCAAGCGAACGCATCACTGTTCAAACTGACTTAGCACATACTACAGTCAGTAAACGCATCACTGGTCAAATGCATGGTTTTTTGTACAGTGAACACATCACTGTTCCAATGTACTTAGCTTGTGCAAAGGTATGTAAACGCATCATTTTTTATACACCTAATTATAGTAAGTGAATGCATCACTGAGTAAACATGTATTTTGTACAACAGTCAGTGAACGTATCTTTGTTCAAATGCACGTATTTAGTACAACAGTAAGTGAATGCATCACTGTGCAAACGTACATATTTTGTACAACAGTCAATGAACATATCATTGCTCAATGCACTTAATTTGTACAACAGAAAGTAAACGCATCACTACATAAACACACATTTTTTGTACAACAGTAAGTGAACGTATCTATTTTCAAATGCACTTATTTAGTTGAACAGTGAATGCATCACTGTTTAAATGCGCTTAATTTGTCGAGCAGTAAGTGAATGTGCCCATGTCCAGACGGACCTATTTAGTACAACAGTAAGTGAACGCACCACCGTTTAAATGCACTTAGTTTGTCAAGTCATAAGTGGATACATCACAGTTAAATGCACTCAATTTGTGGCACCAGTAAGTGAATGCACCACTGTTAAAACACGCTTAATAAGCCCAATATTAAGTGAATACAGTTGGTTCATACAGGAGAAAGTGAACGCATCACTGTTCAAATGTACTTAGTTTGTAAAACAGTAGTGAATACATCGTAGTTATAATGCACTCAATTTGTGGCACAGTAAGTGAATGCACCACTGTTAAAACACACGTATTCAGCACAACAGCTAGTGAACACATCACCATTCAAATGCACTTATTTAGTATTTTAGTCAATGATTGCATCACTGTTTAAATACACGTAGTTCGTAAAACAGCATGTGAACACACCACCATTCACATGCATGTAGTTCTTATAATAGGAAGTGAATGCACCACGGTTCAAACACATTTATTTAGTACAACTGTAAATGAACACATCACCATTCAAATACAGTTCGTTCATACAAGAAAAAGTTAAATGCACTTGTTTTGTGGCACAGTAAGTGAATGCACCACTGTTAAAACACACGTATTAAGTGCAACTGTAAGTAAACGCATCACCATTCACATGAATGTAGTTTTTATAATAGTAAGTGAAAGCACCACAGTTCAAATGTACTTACTTAGTACATTAGTAAGTGAATACATCACTGTTTGAATGCACTTAGTTTGTCAAGTCGTAACTGAATACATCACGGTTAAAATGCACTTAATTCGTAGAACAGCATGTGAACACACCACCATTCACATACATGCAGCTTTTATAATAGTAAGTGAATGCACCACGGTTCAAACACACTTAAGTACAACAGTAAGTGAACGCATCACCATTGAAATGCATTTACTGAATACAGCAGTAAATTAGTGCAGCAGTGTTTCAATGCTCTTATTTCATACAACAGTCAGTGAATGCATCACAGTTCATATGCATACTACATATATAAGACACTGAAAGTAGAATCAGTTTTTTTTCTTGAAGCCCATTTGGATATATTTTCTCTGATAAACTGATGTGTAACCACAGCTGTCAGCCTGATGTTTTATGTATTAATCGGCTCGGTGTTGGGGTTGTGTCGTCCCTCTGACCGTCTCCACTGAGCTGCTGTATCTTGTACCTGATGACGGAGGCCTTGTAGCTCGGCGTCCTGTTACCTGTGATCGGTGGAGCAGCAGGAACCTGAGCGGCTGCAGTGAAAGTGAGCAGCTGCTATAAATAGACTCGTTTCACTGATCAGCTAATCAGCAGCGCCAAGCCGCCGTCACTGGATCTGAGGGCAGAGATCAGAGTCGACCTCAGACAGAACCACACTCAGTGACAAAATACTGTAACAGGTTCTGTCCTTCTTTTACCAGAACCTCAACACAATGAAACCGACAGAGAAGTTTGAAGTAGAAATCATTAAACCACAAAGTTGTTCAAACAAACTCAGACGTTTTAGTGACAGCAGAGACCGATGAGCTTATTGATGTTTCTCTTCTTGGTTGTTTTGTGTCTCTTTGTGGTTGTTTTGTGTCTCTTTGTGATCGTTTTATGACTGTTTTTTGTGTCTCTGTTGTTTTTTGTGTCTGTGGTTGTTTTGTGTCTCTTTGTTGTTGTTTTGTCTCTTTATGGTTGTTTTGTGTCTGTGGTTGTTTTGTGTCTCTTTGTTGTTCTTTTGTCTCTCTGTGGTTGTTGTGTCTCTTTCTGTTTAATTTGTGTCTTTTTGTGGTCATTTTATGTGTCTTTGTAGTCGTTTTGTATCTCCTTTTAATTGTTTTGTGTCTCTTTGTGGTTGTTTTGTGTTTCTTTGTTGTTGTTTTGTGTCTCTGCTGTTGTTTTGTGTCTCTGTTATTGTTTTGTGTCTCTGTTGTTGTTTTGTCTGTTGTTTTTTGTGTCTCTGTTGTTGTTTTGTGCCTCTTTGCAGTTGCTTTGACTTTTCCTAATTATTTTGTGTCTCTTTTAGATTGTTTTGTGTATTTTTTGTGGTTGTTTTATCTTTAATTGAAGTTTTTTGTGACTTTCTTCTTGTTTTGTGGCTGTTTTGTGTCGCTTTGCAGTTGTTTTGTGTGTATTTCTTCTTGTTTAATGTAATTTTGTGATTGTATTACGTCCATTTATTTTTGTTTTGTGTGTCTTTGTGGTCAATTTATGACTCTTTGTTTCCATTTTGCTGGTTTTGTGGTCATTTTGCATCCAATTGTGGTCATTTCATGTCTCTTTGTAGTTGTTTTTTTTGTCTCTTTGCCAGTGTTTTGTGTGTGTAGTTGTATTATGTCGCTTTCACTTGTTCTCGTAGTAGAATACTTACATGCGTACAGATTCAGGCAGTTGTGTTTGTGTTGCTGGTTGTGGATCGGTGACGTGTAATTGCTGGTGTGATGTTTTTATTTGGGAAAGCCAGCGGGTCGTCGAGGGTTTAATTACTGTTGTTGTTGTGTGTCACAGCGGTGGCGGCGACATCCTCCTGTTGTCGTGCTGCTCAGCCTGTAGAGAAAAGCCGACACTTCCTCTGACTGCTCTATAATTCATGATGCTGCAGGGGTCCCACGCCTCCACAACATAAATAACATCAAATCTGCCTGGAAGACTGAATGAAGCTCATCACTGATCAGTGTGGTGTGTTCAGGGGAGTCAGGGAAATCAGGAGCTCAATGTTTGGTGCACTGTCTGGATTATTCTGAATGGAGCTGAGCCAATGAAAGCTGCCCTACCTCACCTGCTAATGCTCAGGTGTGCAGGCTCGCTCATGTAGCTGCAGCTCCGATGTGTTCAAGCCAGTTCCTGAAGAGCAGATTAAGTCGGGATTTTCCGGTTTCCTCGGCTGAATTTAGCCATGACACTGTTTCAGTTCCAGACCAGGCTAACAGCCAGCACTGATTAATCCTGTTCAGATGGCCGTCAATCCCGTCGTGTTTACAGCTGGTCCATGACCTGAAGTGTTATGCTGCCCTTTTGTTAGTCTTCACGTCATGATGCTGCCACCACCGTGCTTCACTTCATGATGCTGCCACCACCATGCTTCACATCATGATGCTGCCACCACCATGCTACACATCATGATGCTGCCACCACCGTGCTTCATATCATGATGCTGCCACCACCATGCTTTATGTCACGATGCTGCCACCACCATGCTTCATATCATGATGCTGCCACCACCGTGCTTCATATTATGATGCTGCCACCACCATGCTTCACATCATGATGCTGCCACCACCATGCTTCACATCATGATGCTGCCACCACCATGCTTCACATCATGATGCTGCCACCACCATGCTTCACATCATGATGCTGCCACCACCGTGCTTCACATCATGATGCTGCCACCACCGTGCTTCACATCATGATGCTGCCACCACATGCTTCACATCATGATGCTGTCACCATCATGCTTCACATCATGATGCTGTCACCACCATGCTTCACATCATGATGCTGCCACCACCATGCTTCACATCATGATGCTGCCACCACCATGCTTCACATCATGATGCTGCCACCACCATGCTTATTTCATGATGCTTTTCATTAGTCAAAGCCAAACTTATTTATAATGCACATTTAGAAACAGCAGGAGATGAATCATAGTGCTGCATAGTTTAAATATCAAACCATAAAAACAGAAAGGGAAGATGTAGGTTCTAAACAGAAGTCTGAGCAGAGATGCAGTGAAAAAAGTTCTTATTGTGGAAGTCTGTGTGGTTTTAGTTTCAAATCTTTTCTCTGGAGCTCTGTACAAACATGTTCGCATCTAATTTGTGGACTTCTTTGTGGTAAAATATGTAGTACAACATCTGGTGTGAATTTCTCTTCTCTGCTGCTCAGATTTGCTGCCTGTAAAACAATAAAAACACATAATAAAATGTTGTTCGGTCAGTGTGGTGGTCCAGCAGTTGTGCGGTTCTACTGTTGTGTTTACGGTGATGATGATGTACAGAACTGTGCAATGGTTTGAGACGCTTCAGACTTTAGAACACGTGCATTTTCCTCCCTCATTGAAAACTTTGAAGAAGTCGTCCACTTTTATTTGGAAAAACTGCTTTAACATTCCTCATAGAGGCAGTAAGGGCAAAAACTGGTGCATAGAAATTCATCAGAATGCAGGTAATTGAAGTGTTTGATGGTCAAAATATCCTGATGAAGGACTATTAGAACTTCCTGCTTAATGTGTTCAAACATGCACTCGTAAAAATAATGTTTGGGCTCAACAACTAAAAAATAACAAATTCATCAGTTTAAATCAATCTTTTTGAGTTATGACAACTTATAATGGAACTGTGTTCAACCAACAAACGACAGTGAGTCAAGAAGATTAGCTTTTCCTCTACTTACTTAATGGTTGTTGGCATAAGCATAAGTGTTCAAGCTGATGACAAAAAGATGTCCAAAATTACACAAAATTGTCCCAGAATTATTCAACTTTGTCCAAAAAAGTGACAAAAACTGTTCAAAATGACCCAGTATTTCCCCCACATGACTCAAGTGTTGTCCAGAATTGGTCAAATTTGGATTAGCTTCAGACTGTTACTGGAAAGGAATCTTTGTGTGCTATGTAAATAATTACAGCAATTTTAAGATATGACTGGCACCAAAACAGTTTCATTAGGTTTACAAAAGGAAATGGTTTGGGGTTAAAACTCAGTCTTTATGATACAAAGCTCCATGTTCTAGCTTTACAGAGAGACAGCTCCACTTATTCACACAATCACAAGAGGCATTCGAGGTTACTTTGTGCTTTTTATTGATCAAGTGGATAATAATGCACCTGCTGAACCTACTAGAAGGTGGAGGAGGTTCCCACTAGTTGTGGGAATAACGTGGGATGATAACATTGAACATGAGCAGAGCTGAGCACGAGAGAGTAGATTTTATAAAAAGCCAGAGCATCACTTCATTTTCATCTCCTGCTCAGTGTGCTCTGATTTTTTTATTCATTAAATTAGTTTCAAACGTGCCATTAGTATCATAAATGCAGGAACAAGAGAGAATAAAACACAAAATGAAGGAAAAATAAAAACCAGAACCTAAATTAATGTCTGCAAATGAGTAGGATGAAGTTTAACTTGTTAATTCCTACCAGCTACATGTCTGTAAATCTCATATTTTACTGTTTCCTGTTTGTTTTAGACCTTATATACTTCTTTAGAAACCCCAAGAACAACTTTACTGTTCCACAGTAAAGTATATCTTTCAAGCAGTCTGTTTTTTAAAGTGGGGATCGCTGATAACGTCCGGTTATCGATCGGTCTGGTGCTGTTCTGGATTTCTGTCAACAATTCTCGTGAAAAGACCAAAATCAGCGGTGGTTATTGAAGCGGAGAACCCCAGGGCTCCGTTCTGGGTCCTCAGCTTTTCTCTGTTTACATGATTATATTAAATCAGCAAACATCTTTTCACTTTTACACTACCGTTCAATAGATTGGGGTCACTTTGAAAGAAAAGCGTTTTTTTTTTTCAATGAAGATAACATTGAATTAATCAGAAATCCTGTCTAGACATTGTTAATGTGGTAAATGACTATTCTAGCTGGAAACAGCTGATTTTTAATGGAATATCTCCATAGGGGTACAGAGGAACATTTCCAGCAACCATCACTCCTGTGTTCTGATGCTACATTGTGTTAGCTAATGGTGTTGAAAGGCTCATTGATGATTAGAAAACCCTTGTGCAGTTATGTTAGCACATGGATAAAAGTGGGAGATTCACAGAAAGCATGAAATTGCCTGGATGACCCCAAACTTTTGAACGGTAGTGTTTTGAGATCAGACTGTTCTTTAAGTTTACCCCACAAATATCTACTCTTCATGGTGGTACGAGCAAGTTACTTTTTAAAATTTTCCTTTGGCGTTGCTCAGATCAAGAGGAACCAGGCAAACCCCAACTCTGGTTTTATTTACGCTGGTTTAAGTCAGAAATATTAAATTACAGCCAATTTGCAGCTTTTTCTAACAAACTGTGTTAAATTGGATGAAATTTGAGTTGAGCGATTTTTCAAGGAGCAGTAATTTTATCGTTTTCTGCTGCTCACTAGTCCTGAATAACAACTTCCTGTTAGTTCCTGAACTCTTTGCACAGTCCTGGACTATCGTTGCACCTTTTCCTTTGTCTTTTTTAGCTTTTAGTCCAAATCTGTCCGTACTTCGAGCTAACAGCTGTTTGGTTCCACAGAGGACTCTCTCTGGAGTCCCTCAGGCGTCCATCATGGACACGTTTTTCCGTCGTCACTTTAAGAGGAAGGAATCTTCTCTGCAGTTGGATGCTGAAGCCAAGTCTTGCCGCCAGCGAAGGCCCAGCGTGGCCGTTCCCACCAGTAAAGCCCGCCGGAGGTCCAGTGCCGGGTTACCATCCTCCACTCTGACCCAGCGGCGGCGCTCCAGCGTCCAGCTGCCGGCCGGACCTCCGAGTGCAGGAGGAGGCCGTCTGGCCAAGACCTCGAGTCACTGCAGGTGGGTGGGACACGGCCGGAGACGCTCCAGCACCACCACCCCCAGCCTCAACCCGAGGTTCGCTGTCCGGAGGAGGAAGGTGGGGAAGCTGCGCACCATCGACACCCACCTGCTGGGTCCGTCCATGCTGCTGGCCAGCCTCATCCAGATGGCCGAGGAGGAGGAGGACGAGGAGGGGGCGGGGCTACCGGCGGCCGAGCAGCAGGTGGAGGTGAGGGGCGGAGCCAACAACATTCGGATGTTTTCCCGCTCCAGCAGCCTCCACTCAGACGGAGACGACAGCAGTGATTACTCCGACGGCAGCCAATCAGACAGCAGCGAGCCGTCGGAGGCGGAGCATCTGGCCGAGGAGGACTCCGCCTCCTGGTCTCCTGAGGCCCGCTGCTCTCCGGCCTCCACCCCGTCCTGCTCCTCCGTCCTGGAGGTGAAGAGGCCCCAGCTGCCCTCGCGGCCCCTGATCCGGGCCCCTCGCTGCCTGAGGAGGAACTCCTCTCAGCTCCACGCCGGAGACTCGGCTGCCTACAGCTGCTACCGAGTCTCCAGCCAGAGGAAGAGGAGGAGGATCTCCACCATCTCCAAGGCCGGCAGCCCCTGGCCGGGCCGAGGCCTCCCGCTGCCCAGCCGCAGGACCTCCGTCTACTACCTCAACCACCCGGGCTTCTGCAGGGGCCCCGGGGCCCTGAGCCCGCTGGGGGCCCACAGCTACGACTCCAGACTGGAGAGCTGGAGCGCCTTCCTGCTGTATGTAGAGGGCTGCAGTCTGAGGGCTGCAGAGAGAAGCATGTTTCAGTTTAGTGTCGTTTTGTTTTGTTTACATCAGTTTAATCTTCTGAACCCTGAAACCCAACGATGAGTTCTAACGGCATCTTGTCTTTTAAACAAATCACTAAAATGACACCAATTATCAGAGCTGGAAACTGTTAAAATCTCAACTTCTTGACAGTCTTTCATGTGACATGCAGTTCTGTTGGGAAAATCAAGCAATAATAAGCTTTTAAAAAAATGGATCTTTCTCAAAATGACTTTATTTCACATTTTATATAAAAGTTCCCTTAAAATTACAGTTTGTTCCAAAACTAAAAATTCTGAGTTTCTCTGAGCATCTGAGAAGTGAAGGTTGCTTGACAAATATACGAAGTTTTTGCATGAACTGCAGGCAGTGTACACAGAGAGGCGAGGAGAGTATGGAAATTTAAAAATTAAAACTGTAAATAATTAAGTATATAGAATATGTACAGACACCTGTTTTCCAGTTTTGGTTAAAGCTGTGGGCAATTGGAAAAATGTTGCACACATTGATTCAAGTTTTTTCCATTTTGGCCACATAAATGATATAGAAGTTCAATTTCTTTTTATTTTTTGTATAATTTTTTAACTTTTGTGTCAAACTGCTCAGAAAATACTTTTCTTCATTCTCTCTCCTTCTTCATGGTTGTTCTGTTTCAACAGAGGTGTGGGACTTTAGATTGCAGTGAAAAATGAGCCCACAGTGAGGAAAAATGTGAAATGAGGAAATAAAACGGTTAGAAAATGTGTCGGGTTCAGAGGGTTAAACTGGGATTCGTGCCTCAGTTATCTAATAAAGGTAGATAGTTATTGTAGTTATTCTATTTCTCCTGTTGAAAGGGTTCTTTGTGAAAACTGTAGCTTTAGATATGAAACAGGAATGTTGTTGTCTACCTGCACATGTAAATATGAATATATGACAAGAGGCAAGCAAGAAAGGTGCCTGATATTTACATCAAACCCATAAAAACATGTTCACAATATGTTTTAACATTTTAGAAAAAAAGTCTCTGCTTGTACTGCTCATAATGCGGCACAAAACATCACCAGGAGTTAAATAAAAGCTCCTTTAAAGGTATTAAAAGCCGTAAATGTTTCTTACAGCATCTGAATGCTTCACCTTTGGATACATTTCATAGATATTTCACTTTCTTTTGTTTTGAAATGATTGATCTATGAGGTGTGTTGATGACGTGGAATCATGATAAATTAGTCGATTTGTGCTTACCGACTCATCTTATGAATTATGTGATAAACGGGAAAAAAAAAACAACAAAATGAGCTCCAAGGACACAACAGCTGAGATTCATGAATGCAAATCTCTGAGATATATATATATATATATATATATATATATATATATATATATATATATATATATATATATGGTTGGTGGTCAGACACCCAGCAGCATGTAGGAGGAATAAACTGTCATGAATAAACACTAAAATGATGATTTTTGACATGAGTCAGAGATTCTGCTGCAGAAACAAACGCTGCCGTTGAGGCTCATTAGCAGCGATGCTAACAAAGAAACTGACTCATCGACTGATCGCAGCTCTAATTCTCAGGTTAATCAATGTGAGTGTGTCCAGACGCCTGAATCTCAGCAGCTACATCGTGAAAAGTCATGTTCAGCATCTTAGAAATGCAAACTTTTAGGGAGTAAAAAGTTCAGATATTAAAGCATCGCCTGATATTTTCTAAATGGGGTCATTTCATCTTGAATCATTTCTGCTCAGTCATCTCTGATTTCCCTTAATTTTTGATAGGCATGAAATCTAAATATTTATAAAAGTATTTCTGAAGTTTTAACTTCAGATATTAAATATTTTCCAAGATAAACTTTTTTTTTTAACACTGCCCGTTGTCCCACTTTCTGCAGGTTTTTTCTCACATTGAAACTTGAGGCTATTGATTAACAACATCTCAGGAACTATTAGAGCTAAAATCCTGATATTTTTACCTTTATTTCTCATTATGTGGTAGATTCAGAATCTACAAGTTCAAATAAAATATATTAAACAGCCTTTACATACAAGCAGAAGTCTTCAGATGTGATTTAAAAGAAGAAACTGTTTTAGAAGAAGCCGGATGAACTTCAGAAAGTCCTGATCCAGCTTCTGAACACTGAGATGTTAAGAAACCTGCAACATTATATTCATGTAAACAGGAAAATCAGGTTTTATGTCCTGAATCTGAAGTCTGCAGCAGTCAAACATTTATTTATTGTGTAAATTCAACCTAATTTCTCTGGTTGTGCAGCAAAACCTCAATTTGTTCTTCACACGGAAACAGAAACAAGACAAAAAACAAAACATTTTTCAGTTTTCCAGCTTAAAAGCTCTCTTGTTTCTTGTGTTTTCAGGAAAGCCATTGCTAAGTCGGGCCTTCAGCACGCCGGGACTCAACCCAACGTGTCTCAGAGCGACTCGCTGCAGGAGCCGAGCAGCAGCATCGACTGGACGGTGAGTTTGATTCATCAGTACAGAGGAAACCCAGTGAAGCAGTTCAAACGATAAGGAAATCTGCCACGTAAAATCAGCGGTGGTTCATCTCTACATATTATTCATTCATTGTCATGTCAGCTGCTCCACTAACACGACTGAAGTTTTAACCCTCGTGTCGTCCTGCGGGTCAAATTGACCCGTTT
Source organism: Amphiprion ocellaris (assembly GCF_022539595.1). Lineage (NCBI taxonomy): Eukaryota > Metazoa > Chordata > Actinopteri > Pomacentridae > Amphiprion > Amphiprion ocellaris. Next base: position 36,264,958 of record NC_072768.1, read on the forward strand.
TAAAGTTTGAAAATGTGAAGAAAAATATATATATGTCGTGAAACTTCTGATGTCCACATTTTCAGCATTTTTGGGAAATTTTTGACCATATTTCAGTGGAAAAAAGGAAATGTTAAAAATGTTTCTTTAGAACATTCCCAAAAAAGATTTTTTTGGGAATGTTCTTAAGAAAATATCAGAAGTTTTACTGATATATATGTAATAACTTTAGATATTTTTACTGATTTGTTTGGAAGATTTTTACTCATTTTTTGAAAATATTTACAAGAATTTTCTTGCCAAAGTAGTGGTTTTTTTTGTTTTTTGTTTTTTTTTAAATAAAACTTTTAAGGGAAAATTTTAAGGAATTATTGGAATTTTCTTCCTGAAGGTTTTGCAAATTTTCAGAAATTTGGGGAATTTATTTGCTAAATTTTTGAATTTTTTTCAGGCAAGAAAGCAAGATTTTTTGGTGCCCGTAAATGAGGACAACAGGAGGGTTAATCTAAACCACTGGTGTCAAACATGAGGCCTGTGGGCCAAAACCGGCCCTCCAGAGGCTCCAATCCGGCCCGACTTTGTAAAGAGTAAAAAATTACAGAGAAGACATTAACTGCAGATTGTAAATTAGTAAAACTATAAATTTAAAATAATTTCTAGACCATGACAAGTTGTTTGGAGTAAAATGCTAGATTGTTCATTGTTCTTTCATCTTTTTGTGCCTCGTTATTGTCATATTTCATCTTATTTTTGTTGTTTTTTTTGTCTGACTTGTCGTTTGTCTCATATTTTTGTCGTTTTGTCTCATTTTTGTCTCGCTTGTGTTTTTTGTCTTATTTTTTTCATTTATGTTTCACTTTATTACTTGTCTTGAGCATTGTTTGTGTCGTTTTGTGTTTTTTTTATCTCGCTTGTCTTGTCTATTTTTTTGTTATTTTGTTTCTCGCTTTTGTCATTTTTTGCCTCGTTTTTGTCATTTGTCCATTTTTTGTCCATTTTGTAGCTTTTTTGTCAAATTTTTGAGTCTTTTTTGTTATGTTTTGCATCATTTGTCTCATTATTTGTCGTTTGTGTCTCATTTTTGTCATTTTGCGTCTCGTCTTGTTTTGTTATTTTTTGTCTTTTTGTCTGACTTTCGTTGTTTTGATCATTAAGTAAAACACTATTTGACTCAGTTCCAGATGTGACTAAATGTTGTGTTCCTTTGTAGACACTCTGTGATCTCTAAGTTGTAATGTGTAAATGATAAACTGAGGGATAATATTGCTGAAATTGAATTTATTTTTCTTTAAAAATTTCAGGTTGTTCATGATGTTTTGTAAAAAGATAATTCCTTAAATGTGAATGTTTTCAGAATGTACTTTTTGTTGTACTAAAACAAAGGAAAAATGTGGAAAATTGTGTTTATTTACAGGTTATTATGCTGTGATTTTACTGGTCCGGCCCACTTGAGATCAAACTGGGTTGAACTAAGAAGAGTTTGACACCCCTGGTCTAAAGCAAGACAACGCCTTAAAATATGTTTTCTTCGAAGATATTCAGTTTACTGTCATGGAGGAGGAAAATATATATTATAAAAATATACAATAATAATAATAACTTGCTTTTAGTCACATGTGAGTTTTAAGCTGCAGCTCTGTCAATAGAACATATGACGGATGTTTGCGATAAATAAGAGAGGATGGAGAAAATATCTGTCTGAATATGTTTGAAATGAATGGTTTATTTTGTTTTTTAAACATTTAATGAACATTTCTTGCAGGTGTGTTGTGGTTAAAACAATTTCTTTGTTTTCTTGTTGCAGGATAATGCTCAGTTTGGAGACCACATCTGGTTTGAGACCAGCGGCTCTGGAGATTTCTGCTACGTTGGAGAGCAATACTGCATCGCCAAGTCTCTGGTGAGTCCAACGGCTGGTCGGAGTGTTTGTTTGAGCTAGTAAAGGATTAAACCAACAATTAATCTGCAGCACTTAATGTTAATAATGAGTTTGTGATGGATTGTGGTCTGGATTTCCTGAAGCTCAGGTCATTAAAGCTGCATTTACCACAATAAAGCACTAAAAAACAAAGCTGGAGCCAATATTACACCTGTAAATCATTAATCGTTGATAAATTAACCACTAATAAAGTCGTTAATTACAGCTGATAAACTCTTTTAAAATGTTGGCTGTATAAAAACTGGGTCCAGTATACAGTACCTATAAAATGTATTGGAAGTTTCCACCTTTTACTGTTTTTCAACATCAAATTCTCATCATCATGGAAGCATACCACCATCATTATTCACATCATGATGCTGCCACCACCATGTTTCACATTATGATGCTGCCACTACCATGCTTCACATCATGATGCTGCCACCACCATGTTTCACATTATGATGCTGCCACCACCGTGCTTCACATCATGATGCTGCCACCACCATGCTTCACATCATGATGCTGCCACCACCATGTTTCACATTATGATGCTGCCACCACCGTGCTTCACATCATGATGCTGCCACCACCGTGCTTCACATCATGATGCTGCCACCATCGTGCTTCACATCATGATGCTGCCACCACCGTGCTTCACATCATGATGCTGCCACCACCGTGCTTCACATCATGATGCTGCCACCACCGTGCTTCACATCATGATGCTGCCACCATCGTGCTTCACATCATGATGCTGCCACCACCGTGCTTCACATCATGATGCTGCTACCACCGTGCTTCACATCATGATGCTGCCACCATCGTGCTTCACATCATGATGCTGCCACCACCGTGCTTCACATCATGATGCTGCCACCACCGTGCTTCACATCATGATGCTGCCACCACCGTGTTTCACATCATGATGCTGCCACCACCGTGCTTCACATCATGATGCTGCCACCACCGTGCTTCACATCATGATGCTGCCACCACCGTGCTTCACATCATGATGCTGCCACCACCGTGCTTCACATCATGATGCTGCCACCACCGTGCTTCACATCATGATGCTGCCACCACCGTGCTTCACATCATGATGCTGCCACCACCGTGCTTCACATCATGATGCTGCCACCACCATGCTTCACATCATGATGCTGCCACCACCATGCTTCACATCATGATGCTGCCACCACCATGCTTCACATCATGATGCTGCCACCACCGTGCTTCACGTCATGATGCTGCCACCACCATGTTTCACATCATGATGCTGCCACCACCATGCTTCACATCATGATGTTGCTACCACCATGTTTCACATCATGATGCTGCCACCACCATGCTTCACAATGAGGATGATGTGTTTGTGATGATGTACATTTGGTGTCCACCAAAATAGCATCTAGTCTGAGAGTTGCAAAGCTCAATTTTGAGCTCATCAAATTAAAGAGTCTACTTCCAGTTGACGTCAGAGTCTCCACATGTCTTCTGGTGAATTCTAGTCCAGATCTAATAGGAGCTACTTTGTCTAACATAAAGTTTTGACGGGTGAAGAACAGACAACAGTTGTTTTAAAAGTTGTAACTCCTTCAGAGGAGTCACAGGTGTCTTGATGGCCTCCCTCAATAGTGTCTTTTTTGCACAGTTACTCAGAGGAAACTTCCAGGGGGTTGAATACTTTTTACAGTAGCAGGCGGTTTTTTTTGCAGTAAATCTGTTGTTGTGTTCTGCAGCAAAAGTCCGTCGCAAGGAAGAAATGTGCTGGATGCAAGATATCGGTGCACACCATGTGCATGGAGCAGCTAGAGAAGGTAAACTGTGCATCAACAGCTTTATTCTCAGGTTTTCCCTCCTGTTTTTCCTCACAGCATCTCTTCTTTGTGTTCAGATTAATTTCAGGTGCAAACCGTCGTTCAGGGAACCAGGATCTCGAGCCATTCGAGAGGTCAGTACCTGATTTAATCCACAGGATGATCATTATTAATCCCCCTGGGATGATTTACAATCTGTCTGACAAATGTGTTGTTTTCCAGCCCAACGTTGTTCGACACCACTGGGTCCACAGAAGGCGGCAGACTGGGAAGTGTCGACAGTGTGGGAAGGTGAGACTTAATTTACTGTCTGTCCTCACTTTATCTAGTTTTATAGTTTTAGTAGAACATAAGTCTGCAAAACAAACACATGGAATAAAAAAGAACCCAGCACAAACAAGCTGTACTGCTTCATAATATACTATAACTTTACTACAGTATATCTTTACAATTATACCTGTATATATTGATAAATAGGCTAAAATTTATCGATTTTAGTGATATTTTTAAATATATATTTATATTATATATGCATGTGCTATTAATATTATAATGTTGATATAAGTCTATATACAATATAAGCTAAGTAAATGTTAATAAATTGTAATATTAATTTGTTCTAATTTTACTACACTAACATTTAGAATTATTACTGTATACAATGATAAATAGGATAAAGTGGTTCAATTAATAATAATAATAATTATAATAATAATTATCATCATCATCATAGAGTTAGAGTTACTCTATCATATATTAATAATAACAATAATAATGTATCATTAATATTAAAATATTAAAATAGTATAACTTGACTACAGTATGACTGTAATTATTACCTGTATACATTGATAAATAGGCTGAAATGGATCAATTTAAATCATATGCAATCATTATTATATATATAATATATTAATGTACTATTAATATTATGATATTCATATATTTTAACTTCATATATAATATAATATAAGTTAAAATAAAATAATATATAAGTTCAATAAATATAAATAAGTTGTATTATTAATATATTGTAATTTTAAGACACTAACTTTAATATTATTACCTGTATACATTGATAAATAGGCTAAAATTGATCAATTTAAATCATATGTTAATATTATTATTATAATTTTTATATTATTAATATTAATACATTTTGACTTTACTACACTATAACTTTAGGACTATTACCTGCTACATTAATAGATACGCTAAAATGCTAAATTTAAATAAACATTTTTTTTAATGTTCGTTAGAAATGGGTCATTAAACATTAAAAATAATTGTCATTATCTACTGAATTCAAACATTTTATTGTGTTTCTAATGTAAAATAATCATAAATGACGACCAAAAAGTGACAAAAAAAGTTGTGATTTCTGATGCAAACTCATTTGTTTGGATATTTTTGGATGAAAATGACTTTGTTGCTGTTGAAGTCAACTTTTTAAACTATTTATTATTATTTTATGGCTAAAACTAATCAAACTGTCTCTCATCAACAGGGCTTCCAGCAGAAGTTTTCATTTCACAGCAAAGAGATCGTCGCCATCAGCTGCTCGTGGTGCAAACAGGCGGTGAGTTCATGTTTTAAACTGTTGTTCATGGAGAAGGTGACTTCCTGTCTGTTTCCACGTCACAGTGATGTCACTTCCTGTCTGCGTTTCAGTACCACAACAAGGTGACGTGCTTCATGCTGCAGCAGATCGAGGAGTGCTGCTCTCTGGGAGCTCACGCTGCCGTCATCATCCCTCCCACCTGGATCATCAGGGTCCGACGGCCGCAGGTAAGTGAACTCAAGTCTCCACACGACTAGATGGACTCCCAGATTTACCACACAATAAGAGTTTTAGTGATCTACATACCAGCTACCTAACCAATGGTTGTCCAGGTCAGAATGAGCAGCTGCCTCTCAGTCCACCAGGTTGATTTACTTTATAGAGCTGCTTCTGCTAAACTCTAAAATGTCTCAAAGCTCACCAGATGTTCTGCTTTTTAGCTGTAAGAGTGAACAACAGTCTTCATGCAACACCCAGTGGATTACTTTGATTATTGACAGCACTGTCCCAATAACAGCAGGACAATTTTTAGTTTTAGCATGTTGGGAAGCTAATGTGGCTAACATTAGCTTTGATGGTATGTCCACAGGTCAGAGCGCTGTGGAAACTGTAAGGCTAAAGCACATTTAAAGATGGTGGAAACTTTAATTTGCAGCAATAAAAAAGGACTGAGTGGTTACTGTTGTCTTCAGTTCAAACTAAACTAGCTGTTGTTTACAACTGTTGGCTTCTCTCCAGCTCTCTGTGCTCACATAAACTGCATTTAATACAGCCAAATTCACAATAAAGCTGTTTCTATTGACATATTTTTCTGTTTCTGTTGAAATAGTGACTGATATGCATCATTTTTAGCTAAATGTTAACCAGCAGTCGAGTCAGCGCTATTTCTAAGCTGCTACTCTGCAGCTAAAACACTTAATTTTATGATATCAGACAAACTCAGTAAACACGTGAAGTATTTTCTTAAAAATGATCACTCAGAGAGAAAAAAGTGATAGAAAGTCCTCTGGTCTCCCTGTGTCCTGACAATTATGGACACAGAGAGAGTCTTCTTCCTGAAGGAGGCGGGGACAGCAACAGCTACAAACACTGAAACCAGGAGTTAGAAAGTCATATTTAAAAAATTATCTTTTTGGTGTTTGGAGCGGAAAATTAAAGGACACATTCTGGGGACGTAAAACTGTCAATAGTTTGCTGAAAATATGGGAGCTTTGAAACCATGTCTCTGTCTGCAAACATAAATCTGATGTAATGATTTAACTGTTGATTACTTTCTGGATTAATCAGTTACTTTTTGTGAATTATTTTAGTTTAAATGCTAAAATTCGTACATTTATACAGTTAAAATATTTATTCATTCATGTTAAATACAGTGAAAGAGAAATGATTTTATTTTGATAAGTTCATGTGCATGCAATAACATGAAGTGCATGTATTTCATGTGCTTTTATTTTTGAAGTGAACAGGAAGTAACAGTCCTGCGGAAAGTATGAGGAGTGTTGTTCTGTAGCTGCAGCGTTTAATGTTCAGTAAATGAGCAGAGTTCTGAATGGAGTCTCTCTGGATTCATTTAAGAAGCTTCCACTTCACAACATCAGTCGTTTGGTTCATAAAACGTCTTAAAAATGGTGAAAAATGTCGACTAGTGCTTCCCAAAGCTCAAGATCAATGATGTTGTTTTGTACAAAGACAGAAAAGTAGAACATATTCTAACTTCAGAAGCTGAAATCATAGAATTTAGACTCTTTAAATTTAGTTTTTAGCGTTTGTTTCTCTGCAGACATCTCTGAAGTCCAGTAAAAAGAAGAAAAGGACATCGCTGAAGTGCAACAAGTCGAGCAAGAAGGGAGCAGAGGTGAGGAGGAGACGATAAAACACCCATCACTGGGTTTAAATGTTGTTGTTGCATCTTAGCAGCTGGTGGAGCCTCAACACTGTGTTGCTTAGTGCATTTAATCAGCAGTTCCAGATCTGATACGACCAGGATTTCTGTCTCAGGTTCAGGATGGCCGCTGGAAGCCCTTCCTGGTGAAGCCGGTTCCCTCTCAGCTCATGAAGCCTCTGCTGGTGTTTGTGAACCCAAAGAGTGGCGGCAACCAGGTAGTTTACCGCTCTTCTTTGAAATTCTCTTTTATACTCAGATTTTTACAGCTTAATGTTGATTTTCCTAATGGAATTTCTCAAAATAGTGTTCAAAATGCATCTGAAAGAGGAGACAAACTGATGTAACTCACCTCCATTTATTAGATTATTGAATTCTAGACTTTGTTCCTTGAGGTTGTACTCAGATTTAAGTAATACTGCCTCTTAGTAATACTTTCTGGATTCAAATTCCATTGAAAATATGTCTTTATTTGCAATTAATATGCAGCCATATGTGTAGTTTAATACATATATACAGATACTAATACTGTTTCTGTCCTCTGATATGTGCACACTAGTGTTTACAACAAAATGATTAGTTAGTTATGATAACTGGAGCTGAACTGGAGTTTATCTGGAGCTAAACTGGAGTTTAACCAGAATTTAAATGTAGTTTAACTGGTGTTTAACTGGATTTTATCTGGAATTTGTCTGCAAATTATTATTAGAGTTTAATTGGAGTGTAACTGGAGTTAAACTGGAGTTTAACTGGAGCTAAACTGGAGTTTAACTGGAGTTTAACTGGAGTTTAACTGAAGTTTATCTGGAATTTTAGCGGAGTTAAACTGGAGTTTATGTGGAGTTTTTCTGGAGTTTTAGCAAATTTTTATTGGAGTTAAATTGGCATTTAACTGGAGCTAAACTGGGGTTTAACTGGAATTTAAATGTTGTTTAATTAGATTTTATCTGGAGCTTAACTGTAGTTTAATTGTAGTTAAACTGGAATTTAACTGGAGTTTATGTGTAGTTTTTCTGGAGTTTTAGCAAATTTTTATTAGAATTTAATTGGATTTTAACTTTAACTGGAGTTTGACTGGAGTTTTAGCAGAGTTTAACTGAAGTGTAAATAGTTTAACTGGAGTTTAGCTGGAATTTAGCTGGAATTAAACAGGAGTTGGACAGAAATTTAACTACAGCTTAACTTTAACTGAAGTGTAACTGGAGTTTAACAGGAGTGTAATTAGAGTTAGACTATAATTTAACTGGAGTGCACGCTAGTGTTTACAACAAAATGATTAGTAACTTTCGTGCTAAAAATCAGTGATAATTAGCTGTTTATAGGTGCATTCATTAATTTTTTCGACCTATATTTAAACTCTGAACATACCGAGATATAGAAGCCTCATTTAAAATGTAACCGAATAAGAAAATACTGAATGCGTTCTCACAAAAAGAAACCTGGAAAAGCAGGACAATAAAAATATTTTGGGGAAGAATCTGCAAAATAATTAATGATTAAACCAGTGAGAATTCATAAATGAAATAGAATGCAATCCTTCAAACCTTCCTCTGTATTTTTATAGAGTGCACATTCAAGGCTGTAGTCTTTATTTTTAAAAACACGTGCACTCAATATAGTGCTTTATGCTACATTTACTGCTCTGTAAGTGCCTTCTTTGATTTAAGCCATTAACTGCTCAGGTATTGTTCATTAAGCCAAAGAAAGTAAAGCAATAATAATATTGTTATTTAAAGAGCACTTCTCAAACTCCAGCTTACAAAGTGCTTCACAAGGTCAGCAGAATAAAACAAACGAGCCATAAAATCTTTGTGTTGTGTTGGTGCATAGACGGTAAAAAGATGAAAAATCTGATGGAAACAACAGCTGCAGAAAGATGGTAAAATATACTGAACATCTGGGAAAAATGTAGGGAATATGTCAACAAATAAGCATCGACTTCTGCACCTAAAACCTCAACTGAAATCCAAACATTTGAGACTTTGGTTGTAATGGAAAGACCTGATACTTCTGTTTTTTATAGCCCAATATTGTATTTTTAGTTATTGGCAAACGTGTCTGATTGAGACACTCTACATAATGAAAATAGGAAAAAAGACCCAGGATGTTTCTGTTTTTATTGTTCACTTCAAGCAGTTTGAATCTCTGTTTTCTTTTCTTCCAGGGAGCAAAGCTCATCCAGTCCTTCATGTGGTACCTGAACCCTCGGCAGGTGTTTGACCTGACGAAGGGAGGTCCAAAAGAGGGGTAAGATCACCTACAATAACCCCCGAACTTCCCCATTTCTCCATCTGCAGCCTAAATAATGACCCAGAAATGAAGCGAATCTGGCCATCATGGAGAAACTTCAGTCCCATGAATGTGTCTCAAAGCAGATAAGAGAGGATCTGTTTTGAATGCTAGTGAATGAAGCTAAACACTACTTTTTAATAGTTCTTCTGGTACAAAGGCAATTATATTGAGTTTTATTATTGTTTAGCTGACTTGGTTTGATGGAGCAGAGTCACCTGCTTCTAAAAATCTGCATCATCTGCACAGTTCTGATATGAAATTTAACTGTTTTCTTAATTACAATTCATGTAAACTTGAAGAAGTAAAGGGGCCCAAGAACGGTGCCTTGAGGAACCCCACATGTGATTTTATGTTGAGTTATACCTGAGTTTTATTAGAATTTAATTAGAGTTTAACTGGAGTTTAACTAGTTTAACTTTAGCTTTACTGGAGCTGAGTTTGAGTTTAACTGGAGTTTATTTGGCGTTCAACTGGAGGTTAATTGGAGTTTAACTGGAGTTTGGCTTGAGTATGACTGAAATTTGATTGAAATTTGACTGGAATTTTACTGGAGTTTCACCGGAGTGTGATTAGACTTTAACAGGACTTTTACTAGTTTAACTGGAGCTGAACTATTTTTAATAGTTCTTCCGGTCTAAAGTCAGTTATTTCAGTTTTTTAATGTTTTGCTGAATTTGTTCGATACACCAGAGTCACCTGTTTCTAAAAATCTGAGTAATCTGAACAGTTTTGCTAAGAAATGTAGCTGTTTTCTTAATTAAAATTCATGTAAGCTTGGAGAAATGAAGGGGCCTAAACACGGAGCCTTGAGGAACCCCACTTTTCATTTTTAAATAACTTCCCAAAGTTCACCTTCATCCACACATGTTCCAGTTTTTCCTGCTGGCTCAGGATTTATCTCAGTTTCTGCTTTGTGTTTCCTGCAGGTTGGAGTTATATGCCAAAGTGCCCAACCTGAGGATCCTGGCCTGTGGAGGAGACGGGACGGTGAGTCTACATAAATACACCAACAGTCTTCTGTAGCTGTTGTTATTTATTTGTTTTAAACTTTTCATTCCCTTGGTTCTTCTGTTTCTTGAATCTTCCTTTTTACATGCATAGTTACTGAAACTTATGCACTCTTATGCATGTAATCCTTTTGTTTCAGCTCACGCTACAACACTATTTGAGTCAATATTTAATTAGCAGTTGAGAAAATTAATCACATTTAACGATATTTTTAAACAACAAACCATTAGTGTTTCTAGTTACTTCAATGTGACGCTTTTCTCTGTTTTGTTTGACTGTAAACTGAACAGAATAACTTTGCATCTTCCAATAAAAATAAAGTTGGTTATTGGTTGTAGTTTTTCAGTAATCAGTGTGACATTTGTTCCATTCACATTCAGTAGAGATTAAAGAAATGGAAAATGAAAGAAAGTCTGTTTTTGTTCAGGTGGGCTGGATCCTGTCGGTTCTGGACCAGCTGAAGCTCCGTCCTCAGCCTCCTGTCGGCATCCTCCCTCTGGGGACTGGGAACGACCTGGCCAGGACCCTTAACTGGGGAGGGGTGAGTTTAACTGGAGCTTAACTGCTGGAGGTTAACTGGAGTTTAACTAGAGTTAAACTGGAGTTATTTGGAGTTTGTCTGTAGGTTTATTAGAGTTTAATTACAGTTTAACTAGTTTAACTGGAGATTAACTGGAGTTTAGCTGGACTTGAACTGATGTTTAACTGGAGTTTGGTTGAAATTTGATTGAAGTTTGCTGGAGATTAACTAGAGTTAAGCTGGAGTTTAACTGGAGTGTAACTGGAGCTAAACTGAAGTTTATCTGGATGTTTACTAGAGTTTAACTGGAGCTTAACTGGTGTTTAGTTGGACTTTAAAGTTTAACTGGAATGTGGTTGAACTTTGATTGAAGTTTGACTGTAGTTCATCTAGAGTTTTATCAGGGTTTAATTGGAGTTTAACTGATGTTTAACAAGAGTTTCACTTGAGTTTGAATGGAGTTTGAAGTTTGACTGGAGTTCAACTGGAATTTAACTTTAGTTAAACTGTAGTTTAATTTGGAGTTTGACGTGAGTTTGACTTGAACTTGACTGCAGTTTAACTGAACTGAAGTAATGTAATTGATGGGGATGAAGTCGGCAGGCTCCATTCTGCACAAAAGTTTTGGATCTTCAGACTTCATGATAATGAAGGGTGAACATGATAGTCGATGTTTTTGTCCCATTTTGTAATTTATCAAAGTTGACCACAGTTTTATTCTTAAGTGACACGGTGGTGAAATTGAAGTGCTCAAACAAAATAAAAATATAAAATTAAAATAAAAGTCGGGGAGGTCGAGACTACAGTCCAGAATGTCACCGAGGTATTTCAGAAGCAGACCAGTCAGTTTTAGACTCACTCTGTCGTCCTCCATCAGGGCTACACTGATGAACCCATCACAAAGATCCTCTCACATGTGGAGGATGGAAACATCGTCCAGCTGGACCGGTGGAACCTGAACGTGGAGGCGAATCCAGAGGCCCGAACCGAGGAGAGGGATGAGCATCAGACAGACAAGGTTAGATTAACATCTGCTGGAATAACAGAAACCGAGCCAGATGAAGCTTCAAACACTGTAAACATGTTTGTTCTGCTGCCGTCTCTCAGCTTCCCATCGACGTCTTCAACAACTACTTCAGTCTGGGCTTCGACGCTCACGTCACACTGGGCTTCCATGAATCCAGAGGTCAGTAGACTCACACCAGCACAGGTTTTATGTGAACAAAACAAGATGCAGAATTAGCCACAAAATTACCATGAAGACAAGAAAAATGAGACACAAAACGAGATGGAAATTACTGACAGAGATGCAAAACAAGACAAAGCATTTTGTCAAAAATGACCATAAAGAAAATGAAAAACAAGACGCAAAATGCACAAATTTACATGAAAATCAAGCTGCAGGAGTCAACAGTCTATTGTCAAACAGACAAAGTAGGATACAAAACTAGATTTAGAATAACCATGAAGACATGAAAAACAAGACACAAAATGAAACAAAGAAGGACACAAAAATGACAACAAAGTGATGCAAAACAGGACACTAAACAAGTCGCAAAATGTCTCCAAAGAGACACAAAACAAGACAAAAAACAAGATGCAAAATGACAACCAAAACGCAAAACAAGATGCAAAATGCTGACAAAGAGATGCAAAAGAAAGTACAGAATGAGTCACAAAATGAGACAAATAAAAACAACAAAAGAGGTGCAAAATGAGACAAAATATGGGGACAAAGAGGTGCAAAATTAGACGAAACATTTGGATAGAGAGGTGCAAAATAAGACAAAACTTGAGGACAAAGGTGCAAAATGAGACAAAACATTGATTCAAGTGGCATAAAAGATCCTCAGAATGACAACAAAGGCAAAGAATGAGATGCGAAACTATCAGAAATGCAAAATAAATGACAACAATCACATATTTGTTTTGTTTCTCTTGGTGGTCAGCCAAAGACACACAAAACAAGATAAAAAACAAGATGCAGAATGACAACGAAAACGTAAGATGCAAAATGCTGACAAAGAGATGGAAAATGAGGCACAGAATGAGTCACAAAATGACAACAAAAAGTCAACAACAAAAGAGGTGCAAAATGAGATGAAACGTGACAATGAGGTGCAAAATTAGACTAATCATGGAGACAGAAAGGTGCAAAAGGAGACGAAACATGGAGACAAAGAGGTGCAAAATGAGAAAAAACATGGAGGCAAAAAGATGCAAAATGAGACAAAACATAGAGACAAAGAGGTGCAAAAAGAGACACTAAACAAGTGACAGAAGAACCTCAAAATGGCACAAAGTGAGATGCAGAATTATGACACAGAGATGCAAAGTGAGATGCGAAACTATCAAAATACAAAATAAATGACAACAAACAACCACAGACTTGTTTCTCTCTGCGGTCGGCTAGTTAGTGGTGAAACTTCCTGTTAGAAAGAGAAGCAAAAGAAGAGACGAAATGAGATGCATGATGAGACGTAAAACAACCACAAAGAGGCACAAAACAACCACAGGCAACTTCCAACTACAAGCAAGGAAGGAATGAACCTTTTCTTCTGTTCATCAAGCAGCAACTACAGTAAAACCAGATATTAGGCAGAGATTCCACCTGCAGAGCTCTGATTGGCTCCAGTTATTATAATTATTATGACCCTTTATACCTGTTTTTGGCAGGTTGCACCTTCATCTCATGTCTTTAAGCTTCTCTCAGTTTGTATAACACAGGATCCTCACTGCTGTAATTATTCGTCATGTTTTCTAAAAAGCTGCTGCTGTGTTCGCTCTGTTCTTATCTGCCTCCTTCCCTCTGCTGCTCCGTGACCCCATCAGCCTGCAGGGGATCAATAAACATGCATCTAATCAAATTAAAATCTCATATAATGAAACCGAGAAACCGCATGATGGATGGAAATGTAAGCAGGAAGGTTATTATTCTGTGTTTAATGGCTTTAATGCACCGTCTGACTGTTGCTTTGGTGTTTTCAGAGGCGAACCCAGAGAAGTTCAACAGTCGCTTCAGGAATAAGATGTTCTATGCAGGGGTGAGTGTCTCGATCAGTCTTGTTCTGCTGATCCGTGTTAATAAGGACATGTCAGTGATGTTTGTACATGTGTGTTTCAGACAGCCTTCTCAGACTTCCTATCAGGGAGCTCCAAAGACCTCGCCAAGCACATCAAAGTGGTGGTGAGTCCAGACAGAAACCGAAAATCCACATAAAACTTTGCACCGAATGAGGAAGAAACAAAAAATACAAGTTTCACATTATAAAAATATTTAACTGTGTACACATTTACAGCCTCTACAAATTCTGTTTTTCACTCTGCAAAGATATTTCACCATGCTGAATGTATCTTCCAACAACTTGCTTCTCTGTTTGCATTTATTTTGTTTGAATTATTTTATTTCAAAATGTACAATTTTAATGAAATATCACAATTTAAAGCTTAGATTTGGTTAATTTTCTTGATAGAACCACGAGTCTCACATGATGCGTTCATGGACCATCTGAAAATTGGATAACCAATGATTCCTTCTGATTTTATAGTTTCTGGTTGATAATTGGTGTCATTTTGAGGATTTTTGGGTGAATATAGAAAGACCTGTCTGTGTTATGTTGCTCTATTGTTGAAGATTTTGTTCAGAGTTTATGTTTTTGTTGTTTGGGATCCCGAAAAACAGTTCTATAAAATATTTTTGGCTGAATTTTGAGTGTTTCACATGTTTTCAGACGAGAATTTTTTATATTTTCGATTTTTTATAGTTTTAAGGGTTCAGTATCTCCAGAAATATAACTCCCACAGGTGTGAAATTTAGTATGAAAACAGACAAAATAGTTCCCATCAGATACAAATTGGAGCATAAAACTAATTTGTAATCACTAGTCCTTGGAATGGAAAAAAATCGCCGTGTTTTTGAACAAGGGTGGTGTCATGGCCCCAGAAAGTTCCTAGAAGTGTACAGGGTGGGCCATAAGTTTCCATACATAGGAAAAATAAACATTTTATGTTGGACAACCGTTTTTATTTATATAATGTGTTCTATATGATTACTGTTGTTTTGAAAACACATATTAATACGTGTTTTCCACTGCTGATGAACTTGCATTAGCCCAGTTGAAGTTGTGCTTGTAATGGTGTTGGTGATACGTTCCTTGAGATGATTTATGTCTCATATCTTCACCTGATCCACCATGGCCTTTAAGGGCCCCCAAAGATAGCGTCAAACACATCTTCTAGGGTATCTGAAACATAGAAAAATATACATCATACATTTTCCTATGTATGGAAACTTATGGCCCACCCTGTATATATAAGGAAGGATCCATATTTCCTAATAAAAATTCACTCTTTGGTCGATGTTTCACCACCCTTTGAGGCCTCTAACATCTGTAGAATTTGAAGCCCTGATCTGTTTGTGTTTTCCTGCCTCCTCAGTGTGATGGTACAGACCTGACGGCCAAAGTTCAGGATCTGAAGCTGCAGTGTTTGCTCTTCCTCAATATCCCCAGGTATTCATTCACCTCCTGCACTACAGTATAACTGTATAGAAATACTTCTCTAGACGGAAAATACCTACATCTGCTTAGACTTACTTAAAGGAGGATTTAGATTTATTTGAAGCTGGTGTCTTTCCCAATAATGTTTGTACTCCCTCAACTAGCATGAGTTTCCAAAGCAGGGGATTTTCACATTTTAAAAGTTGACTGACATCAAACAGAAATCAGCTGCTTATATATTAATCTTCATTGCTTTTTTCTTGCTGCTGCAGGTACTGTGCCGGCACCGTGCCGTGGGGTCACCCCAGCGAGCATCAGGACTTTGAACCTCAACGCCACGATGACGGCTGCATCGAAGTCATCGGCTTCACCATGACTTCTCTGGTGAGCTCACAGCAGCAGCAGCAGGCAACCAGACCACATAAACAGGATGTCTGTCAAGTTTTTTTGCCCCTAATTCTATTTAGTCATTTATAATTAGGTATCTGCTGCTACCGAACCCCAACTAGATACTATTTTTCTAGGATATGCACACTTCAAGTATCATGAATTAGCTGTAGTACCTGGTTGTCCCACCAGGTGGAGCCTTTTACTGTTTAATACAGTGACCAAGGGAGGCAGTCAGTTTTGTGATACTTGAATCAATCCAGGATCTACCCTTGACAACTAAATAGCTCTGCAGTGCATGACAAAAAATAGCATTTCTGTATTCCAGCTTTTCCTTAAAGTTACATACGTGGTCAGGAACCTCGTCTACACCGTGTCCCAAAAATTTGTTCTCCCCACTGGACAACATGTTTGATTGTTTGTCACCAAAACTGGTTACACCTGGTCAATCAGCTACTGTTTGGTTGTTTGTCTGGTCAAACTGTCAGGTCCCAGTATATAAATTTCTTGCTTGACCAAAATGCATTACACTCACAACCAAATTTTGGAAGCGTTGCTGCCATGGCCAAGAGTTAGGGTAATTGAGAACTGTTGGGGAATCCTGAACAGTCGCATCTTCACCAATCCACCACCGACCACCATGACACAGCTCAACTCTAGTGGGAGAAGACAGAACCGTCCACAACTCAAGAACCTCGTACATTCCATGCATGAAAGACGGAATGCCGTGATCAGAGTGAAAGGGGGAAATACTGGTTATTGAATAAATTGATTATATTGATTATTCAGTCTTTGAGCTTCGTTCTTCTGGGGAGAATGAACTTTCGGGACACAGTGTAGCTTTGGTAGAGTGCTGTTCGATAAACAGGTGTTATTCATATAATGAATATGTGAGTGTGTGTTAAATGTCTTAAAAGGTGTTCAATTGAACCTGGTGAACCTGCAGAGACACTCTGAACACTCATCTGCATTATAAATGTCATCCAAACGCCCTCCTCCCTCAGCTCGGAGGTAAATGTTACCACCTGATGCGACCTGTTGTTGTTTGTGTGCAGGCCACGCTGCAGGTGGGCGGCCACGGCGAGCGTCTCCACCAGTGTAAAGAAGTGACCCTCACCACCTTCAAGTCCATCCCCATGCAGGTGGATGGCGAGCCCTGCAAGCTGGCTCCATCCATCATCCACATCAACCTGAGGAACCAGGCCAACATGGTGCAGAAGGCCAAGAGAAGGATCTCCATGCCCCATCTCAACGAGTAAGACCCACTGAGCTGACAGCAGTGATAGCCCTCCATTTGTCCCAGTGATCCAGCTGAAAACACTTTCATTAAAGGTCCATGCCACCAATTGGTAAAAATTGGTGGTTGGTAATATTTACTTTACACAATTCTACAAAATTTGATGCCAAACAACTTTAAATCAATCAAATTAATGTATTATAACTAATTTTATTATGTTATGAGGTATCGCTATGTTAGCAACAAGCTAATGTTAGTCGAAATAGGTTAACAGTAGCCGAAAGAAGCTAGTGTAACTGTAAACAGACTAAAATTAGTCTAATTAAATTAAACATTTGTCTAAACAAATTAGTCTAAACAGGCTAACATTCGGCTAAGCAAGATAATATTGGTCTAAATAAGATAACGTTAATTTAAACAAGCTAACGTCAGTCTAACCAAGACAATGCTTTTCTAATTAAGAAAACATTATTGTAAACAGGATAATGTTGATCTAAAAATCTGTCTAAACAAGATGGCATTAGTATAAATAAGCTAATGTTAGTAAAACCAAACTAGTACTAGTCTAAACAAGACAATGTCAATCTAAACAAGATGGCATTAGTCTAAACTAACAAGCTGGCTGTGACTTACCAAACTAACATTGCCTAAACAAGCTAAAATTAGTCCGAAAAAAGATAACGTTAGTCTGAACAAGCTAACATTAGCTTAAACAAGATAATGTTACTCTTAACAAGATAACATTAATCTAAACAAGCTAACATTTCCCAGAACAAGATAATTTAAGTGTAACCAAGATAACAGTAGCCCAGACAATCGTTAGTTTAAATTAGAATAATGGTACTCTAAGCAAATTAGCGTTAATCTAAATTAGCTAGCATTAGTCTAACTGGCATCAAACTGTGTAGCGTCATGCTTAGGAAGCTGTTGCTGCTCAGTTAAACCCACTTACCATCAGTCAGGTGAACCACAGGACTCTATTCTTGGTCCTTGGATATTTACATTATGAACAAATTCATCAGTGAAGATTTTCTTTGCAGGTGACACAGTTTTATACCTCGAAGTGTTATTCTGCATGTTCAGCTCAGTGTGTAAATGAACATATGTGTGTGTTTGTGTGCAGTCAGCAGCCAGTTCCTGAGAAGCTGCAGATCAGAGTAAACAGGATCAGCATGGCGGCGTATGAGGCTCTGCATTATGACAAGGACCAGCTGAAGGAGGCCTGTGAGTTTCTGTTAACGGAGGTTTAACTGGAGCTGAATTAATAAAATCTTCACTTCTATTGTGTCCATGAAAATCAACAAATGTGAACACAAGTGTGTCAAGGAATCATGTTTTATCAGAAATCAAGTGGTTGAAATGTTTGAAGTCTTTCAATATTCCAGCCTCTTTCTCCACATTGTGCAATTAACAGAGCTTCAAAAACAGCATTATTGACCAGTAATCTACTTAATAAGGCCTATTTAAACAGTGTTTGAAGTATGGGAACTGGTACTGTCCTCACTTTTGGCCTGATATATCTGCAGCAATGGCGCTGGGAGTCATCACCGTCCCTGGAGACAGCGATCTGGAGACCTGCCGCCTCCTCATAGACCGTCTACAGGACAACCTGGACCAGGTACAGCCCAGGATTGCAACATATTTACATTAATTATTAATGTATTGATCAATGTTCATAAGAAAACAGCCAAGACACACTGTACGTGGGGTGCGAGAATGCCAGAAATTTGATTGATACCAGCATTGTTGGTGACACCAAATTTGATACCGCTCAAAGAATCAGCCAAGTTTGAGGTGTTTTCTCCTTTAAATGCTCTTTAACGCTGTTTGCATGCTAACTTTTGGGCGTCTATAACTCATCCTCGATCCCTGATCAAACACTTAAAATGTCTTTCCATGAGTCTCGCCATGTTTATTTGTCTGATCTGCAGCATCTACACTGCCTTCACAACCTGTATGATGTATTTTCAGGAGTTTTGGCATTGACTTGGTACCACAGTCTTGGTTACCATCCGTACCGGAGTGCCACAGGGCTCCATTCTTGGTCCTTTACTATTTCAACAAACATTACTCTTCCTTCTCAGAACATTAGCTCACTTTTACATTTTTATCCACATATCTGATCAGCTGTTAACAAGTTAAAATGTTTGTATGTCTATTGGTCCTTTTTTACGAATTACGACTGTGTTAATACTAAAATGCTAATTGAGCTTTACCCAAAAACTCCTTGCCAACTCTGAAGTCAAGAGCAACATGGTCTTTTATATTTTGGATTTGAGGAAAATGTTTAGTTCTTCTCTTTCTGTCAGTTTTCTTATGTTTACATGCCATCTAGCTCAGCTTTTTGGCATTAACTTTGTGATTTAGATTTCTTACATTCACCATATTTTCCTGCCTGCAGTGTCTTTTTGCTGATTTTAAATGCACTGGAGCAGGATAATGCAAGAGGAGTTCATAGATTTCACGCTTTCTCTCTTTTCTGCTCTTTCAGGACTGTGACGAGATGAAAGGAGAGTGTCTGTCTTCACAAAAACTTTCCATGAAGTGGTGTTTCCTCGACTGTAAGTCCAAACCAACTCACCACTTTCTGTTAAAGACTCCAGGTCATTCAGAGACTCTGACCCCAAACCTGGTGTTTGTTTTTTAGGTACGACTGCAGATCGTTTCTACAGGATCGACCGAGCTCAGGTAGGAAATCAAGAAATTTCTCAGCTGTACTGCTACTCAAAATACATGATGAAATTCAGACATTATTTATTATCTGAAGCAAATTTTTTATGTTTTTTCATTGCAAATGGTAGTCAACTGACTGGAAAAAGATGCAAATTTAGCCGAGGTGTATTTACTCTTTAAATAGTGAGTTTTCCACTGTTTACATATTATTATTTTCAAAATCCACTTCACGAAAGGAAGCAACAACAACAAAAATCTCCAAGCAGCAACATAAAAGCTGAAAATTTGAAGCTTTGAGGAGGATCTGAACCATGCAAAAGGCAGACCTGCTAGTTTTTTTTTGATGAAATGCCCATTTTAAACTCCGTTTCCACCTCCCTGCATGCAAATATTTCACCAAAACAATTCCCTCGTCACTATTTTGAGGCAACACAGAGGCTGCATCCTTTGCCTAGCCCTGCGCATGATGACTGTGATTGGTTTAAAGAAATAAAAAAGCGAATATTTTCCCTATAACAGAATGATACTGAGGTGCTGCAGACCATTCAGTCTCCAGTGTTACTTTTATAAAGAAAAAAGTCTCTACATCAGCAGTCTTCCATTATTTCTGGCAGCAGGAGGAACAAACTACCTGAGAACACCCTCATGCAGGGGTGTGAAACATACGGCCTGCGGGCCAAAACCGGCCCGCCAGAGGGTCCAATATGGCCCACTGGACGACTTTGTAAAGTGTAAAAATTACATTAACTGTACCTTACATTAACTGCAAATTGTAAAATTGTAAAACTATAAATTTAAAATAATTTCTAGACCATTTTTGAAATATTTTGTCTTGTTTCTGTTGTTTTTTGTCTTTTTTTGTCGTTTTTCTCACGTTTTTGTTTTTTCTCGTTTTTGTCGATTTGTATTTTTTTGTCTCGCTTGTGTTTTTTGTCTCATTTCTGTCATTTTGTTTTGCTTTATTCATCATTTTCTGTATCGTTTTTGTTGTTTTGTTTCACGCTTTTGTCATTTTTTGTCTCATTTGTGTCATTTGTCCATTTTTTTGTCGCTTTGTAATTTTTTGTCAACTTTTTTGTCACTTTTTTTGTTTTGTTTTCTGTCGTTTGTCTCATTTTTTGTCGTTTTGTGTCTCATTTTGGTAATGTTTTGTCTTGTTTTTGTTGTTTTTTTGTCTTTTTAAGAGTAAAATACTATATTTTTCAGTTCCAGATACCTGTGACTACATACAGATAAACTATGATCTGGAAGTTGTAATGTGTAAACGATAAACTGAGGCATAATGTTATTGAAATTTAACTTACTTTTCTAAAGAACTTTCAGTTTGTTCATAATGTTTTTTAGGAAGATAATTCCTTAAATGTGAATATGTTCAGAATGCACTTTTTTGCACTAAAACAAAGGAAAAATTTGGCGTTGTTGTTATTTATTGGTTAATCTGCTCTGATTTTACTGATCACTGGAGATCAAATTGGGTTGAATGTGGAACCTGAACTAAAATGAGTTTGACACCCCCGTCCTAATGTTTCTTATTTTCCTCCAGGAACATCTGAACTACGTGACGGAGATCTCTCAGGAGGAACTCTACATCCTGGACCCGGAGCTGGTCGCCAAGGAGACGGTGGGCACCTCGCCAGGTATGCCGGACCTGGTGGATTCAGAGGAGCATCAGGACCAGCAGAGGCAGTTCGCCTTCCCCTGTTCACCAACATCCCCGACCTCCTCAGCTACTCCCAGGTGAGACCTACAGCAGTCACTGCAGGGTCTGGTCACATGTTCAGAACCTCTGGAAGTTCTGGAGGAAAAAGGATGGATCATCTGAGGAGGTTACAAGCAGAGTGGTCTAAACCCACAATAATAATAAAATTTCTGTGATATTTTATGGTTTAGATTTTAGTCGAACCCACAACCCAGATATAGCGTTACAGTGGAATGTTGAAACTTTGAACCCATTTTTCTTAACAACTGACAAAGTGGGTTTGACCACTCTGCTTCCAAACCCTTCATCTGTGGATCTCCTGCTTGATAACATGTTTCTACAACCTTTAGTGTGCAGATTCATCTTCTCTGGATGGCAGAGTTTACAGAGCAGCTTGGTTTCTGTAATTAAATGTCCTCAGAATAAGGAAGAGGTGGACGGAGAATGTAGTGAAGAGGTTTTAGACCAGATGATTTTACAAACTTTCATCAGAGCTAGTTGGGATTCTCAGATCATCAGCTATGTAACGAAGTCGAACCATCCATCTCATTCCCAGATTTCCTCCTCCTTTCTGTTGCCGTCGCTGGTGGTACATGTCCAGTGTAAGAGTGTTTATGTTTTTATTGGAGGTAACTTGCTTCCAAACCCTTGATTTAGACCTTCAATCCTGTCGTGTCAGGACTTTTAACCAGTTAACGAATCTCCTGACAGCAGGAGGTAACACACATGTTCCTCCTGCTAAGGTCTACCGCTGTTTAACTGAAAATTAAACTTATTTATTGCAGGATTAATCTATTAGAAATGAATAGAAAATGAAGTTACAGCAATTAATTATTCTGCAGATGTCAGAAGAAAGTGATTCTGTCACAATTTTCATAATTTCATCAGTAGTTTTTGAAGAAAATGTGCTGATTTTAGCTACAAAATATAAAAAAGTTCTACCATATATGATATTTTTGAGTTGATTCTTGCCTCCAAATCAAGACTTCTTGGTATTTGAACACACGGGGAACAGTTTAATGCCATTTTTTTATGTCCAGGGTAGTTTTAGATACTTGTAAAAAGTAGATGCCTTGAGTCCAAAAGTCCTGTGCTGGTGTCACGAAAAGTTTGTCCTGTAATGTTTGTTTAATGTCATTAATGGTTGTATTTTAACATAGGGCAGAATCTCTTCTTAAACACTGCCAAAGTGTAAGGGAAAATGAAACTTAAGCCGCAAAATTAAATAAAAGTAAGTGAAAACAAAATGTTCTACTATGGTATGTAAGTGTGAGCTTCCAACCTTCTAATGAAGTCCTCAAAAACTTTAAAATGTGACATGTGGAATAAAGTGATTTTGAATATATATCATGATTTTTAATCTTAAATTTGGTTAATTTTCCTGATGGAAGGTCCGACATGAGTAGTTTAAGGACAATCAGAAAGTTGAAAATCCAGTGATCCTTTCTGTTTTTGATGATACATGGTGCCATTTTGCCTGTTTTTTGTTTAGTTTTTTCTAAGAAAGCATCCATTGCAAACCTGCTGGATGCAGTTTAAAGAGTTAAGGGTATTTAAGGAGCTAATTTCAGTGTTTTTGTCCTCAGTATTATGACCAGCAACCATTTTTTCTCCTTAACTAGTACTTTTACAGTGCTTTTCATGAGTTCTTCTAACTCATATCTAAATTTAGTCCTTTTTTTATGGAGTATTTATGCAGTGTGGTGCTGCTATTTTCACTGAAGTTGATGACGTGAGAACTTCTCTGAGACCTGAGCGCTGCCTGCTGGAGGAAACGTGTTCTGCAGAGCTGCTGTTGCATCACGACGAGCAGTTCAGAGGCTGAGTGAGTGTGAATGAAGCTGCTGTGGAGGGCGGTGGGTCATTATGGGGATGAATGGAGCTCCTGCTGCCGTTTGAAGTGCCGTTTCCATGGAGCCGCTCATCTTCAGCTTCGGTCTCTGGGTCACAATGTCACCTGTCGCCGCCTCCTCCACATCACAGATCAATCAAAGAGGAACAAACCAAAGGATCGACTCACAAAAGCAGCTCGTTGCAGAGAAATAACTGCTCTGTTTGTGTGTCTGTGTGTTTCAGGGCCAGAGATTTTCAGAGGAAGAGGATTTCCAGTGACAGTTCGGTGGCCGACGCTTTGTCCCAGAGCTCCTCGAAGACGACCCTCTGCAGGTAGAATCACACATTTAAGCTGTGAATCCTCTGAAACCACAACTGGACACAGCATTCAGCCCCTTTACCCTCCTGTTGTCCTCATTTACAGGCACCAAAACATATTGTTTCATTGTCTTAAAAAAATCCAGTAATTCAGCAAAAAAATCCCCAAATTTCAGAAAATTTGCAAAACCTTCAGGACGAAAATACCAATAATTGCTTAAAAATTTCACTTAAAAATTTTATCTAAAAAAATCCCAAAAATATCTGAAGTGAATACATATATATCAGTAAAACTTCAAATATTTTCTTTAACATTCACATAATAATCAACCAAAATTCAGTGAATTTTGCTGAATTTTGGTTAATTTTTATGTGAATGTTCTTAAGAAGCAATTTAAACATATTTTCCACCTAAAAATGTTCAAAAATTTCCCAAAAATGTTGAAAATGTGGACATCAGAAGTTTCACCATGAAAATATTTTTTTCCCATATTTTCAAAATTTACATTTGCAAAACCTTCAGAAAGAAAATTCCAATAATTCCTTAAAGGTTTCCCTAAAAAGTTTTATTTAAAAAAAAACAAATTTGGCAAGAAAATTCTTGTAAATATTTTTTTAAACTAACTAACTAACAATCTTCAAAAAAACATCCTGAAAATATCTGAAGGGATTTTTTTTCCCCTCGCACTTTCAATCTTTAAATTTGCAAAACCTTCAGAAAGAAAATTCCAATAATTCCTTAAAGGTTTCCCTAAAAAGTTTTATTTAAAAAAAAACAAATTTGGCAAGAAAATTCTTGTAAATATTTTTTAAAAATGACTAACAATCTTCAAAAAAAACATCCTGAAAATATCTGAAGGGATTTTTTTTCCCCTCGCACTTTCAATCTTTAAATTTGCAAAACCTTCAGGAAGAAAATTCCAATAATTCCTTAAAACATTCCCTTAAAAGTTTTATTTAAAAAAAACGGCAAGAAAATTCTTGTAAATATTTTCAAAAAATGAGTAAAAATCTTCCCAAAAAAATCCGATAAATATCTAAAGTGATTCCATATATATCAGTAAAACTTCAAATATTTTCTTTAAGAACATTCACATAAAAATCAACCAAAATCCAGTGAAATTTGCTGGATTTTGGTTGATTTTTATGTGAATGTTCTTAAGAAACGTTTTTGTTTTTTTTTTTAACATTTCTTTTTCTTTTCCACTTAAAAATGTTCAAAGATTTCCCACAAATATTGAAAATGTGGACACCAGAAGTTTCACTGTGAAAATATTTTTTCCCCACATTTTCAAACTTTAAAACGGGTCAGTTTGACTTGCAGGTCGACACGAGGGTTAAAGATAAAATGATGATGCCGTGCTGTAGAAACACTTGCAGAAGTCCTAAAAAGTGTCTGAATTTGAAGCATTGAGCGCCTCCTGCTGTCGGTTTGTTTGTCTGAGTGTTTCCTGCATCACACATGATGTCTACATGTGTGAAGCTGCCACTCACCTGTCCGTCTGTCCGGCTGTTTTTTGTTTGTTTTTTTACCTGTGATCTGAAGGAGAGGAGCAAAGATTATCAATGTCCATCGCTCCAACACCACGCTGGCTGATTTCAGACCCATCATTCGGTAGGAATCCATTCTGTCCGTGAGCTTCATCTCTGCTGTCTCTAGTTTCTGTGCTGCTTTTCACTTTTAATTTTCACTTTTTAAAAACACAAGCAGCAGCTCTGCCTCCTGGAAGAGACTTTTACATGCAACTGAATAGTTTTCCTGACAGAGAGGCAACGTTTTCCTGCTAGAATGAACAAAGCATCACATTTATGGTTCCACTCTGGAGGTCCCAGCACTAGAATTAGACCAGGAATCCGGAGTTTCACCTCATTTACTTGTCCATTTGGTGTTTTTTTTTATGAATAATAAGGCATATCATGACCGAAATATAAAATAAACAGTAGTAAATATGCACATTTCATACATAAAAAACCTAAAAAAAGAACAATCTGATGAGTTTGCAGCGTTTCTCTGTCATTATTCTTGGTCCCAAACAGCACGGCTGAGTTACTCCATATATTATTATTGTGCATTGTGCAGTAGTTTTACAGTGTTTGAGCAGAGTTTAAGGTGAGCTGGTGTGCTGAGCTGCAGTGAAAGAGTTACAGATAAGACGTTTTAAGACACTAAAGGATTACTTTCATGTGACTTTGATTAACAGATGAGTTTTTAGGGGTTGAATCAACAACCAGAGAGGAAATTAAAGTTAAAACTGCAAAAATTACATGTTTAATACTTTAATTTCTGACCTATAAATACTTCACTAAGCATGGATCAGGGTTGCAAGATGCTAAACTACCTGTTAATGTTTGCTTAAAGACAGTATCACCTCTTGTGGTTGTTTTGCATCCCAGGGTCGTTTTGTGGCTGCATGTTCTGCACTGTAAACTCACTGTTGTTGTTTGGATTAACTTTAGCAACAGTAAACTAAAGCTGTGATGCACAGAGATGACTTTTTAGGGGTTTATTCATTGACCAGAGAGGAGGTTTAACTGGTTAAGGTTTGGGAAAGAAGTGTCTGACGTCACTGTGGACTTTTAAGGTGTTAAAGTCGACCACCATCATTCTGAATCTGAACCAGAGATCAGGTTCATGATGCTGCTGGACTGAAGAGCAGAAGTTTTGTAGGAAAACAAACTCATGTTCTCGATGTCTCTCATTGGTTTTGTTTACTCAGGACTGTGTTTTACTGGTTACACTGGTTTACTGAATCCGTCGTGGTTTCTCAGTTTTCCTTATTACTCTGTGAAGGAACGTGGCAGAGTTATGTCATGATCGGCATTGGTCTGTCTGTCTGTCTGTCTGTCTGTCTGTCTGTCTGTTAGCAACATTACTCAAAAACAGACTAACGGATTTTGATGAAATTTTCAGGGAAGGTCAGAAATGACACAAGGACCAAGTGATTAGATTTTGGCAGTGATGCAGCTTATAGTCTGGATCCACTGATTTGTTAAAGATTTCTGTATCATTGCCAGATAGCAGCACAGTGTCACTGTAACCATGACAACAAGTGAACACTACATCAGCTGCCTGTTGATGATCACATGATTGTGATCTTACTACAAATCCACTGCTGAGGACTTATCAGGACTTATCCATCAGAAATGATTCAAGGAACAACTGATTAAATTCTGGGGGTGTTTCTGAGTCCCATCAATTCCCGCCACCTGCTACATATTTAGGTCATGTGATTTGGTATCCTTACATAACGTACACATGTATAACACACGCTTGTGCTCAACGCAAGGTCAGTTTTTATTAAATATTTCATCCTTAGGAAATGATTCAGCGACTGAGCAGCCTTGGTGGAGTACTGCTCTCTTTGTGCAGTACTCTGCCAAGGCTTTTTTGGAGTGCTTTTCTTGTTTTCTTTCTTTCATAGAATCTGGTGCAAACGTTTTAT
Organism: Amphiprion ocellaris; assembly: GCF_022539595.1. NCBI lineage: Eukaryota > Metazoa > Chordata > Actinopteri > Pomacentridae > Amphiprion > Amphiprion ocellaris. Next base: position 36,292,027 of record NC_072768.1, read on the forward strand.
TTTTGGCAATTTTTTTAAAAAACTTGAGACATGTAAAATATAGTGATTTTGATAAAATGTCACAATTTTTAACTTAAATTTATTACGTTTGTTTTCTGATGGAATATTCTATTACAGATGTTTAGTTTAAGTGCATTAACAATCTTATTCTTTTTGTTTTTGCAGTTTCAAGCTGGTAAATGGTGTTATTTTGTAGATTTTTTTTTTTTTCAAATATAGCTGCGGACTAGTTTGGGTGTTCAGAAAATTAAAGTGACTATCATTTCGACTCAAACATTTTAGATTCACTTAGAAGCTAGATGACTCTTTACTGCTGCTAAATAAAATGTTTAAATCAATAAAAGACTCAGAGATCAGTGGGAGGTTTGTACACGTTTGGTTTTAAAAGAAGCACAATAAATTCAGATTTCTGATTTCAAGTATTTATATAGTGCAGCTAAAAGAAAAGCTCCAAGAAGCTTTAAAAAGACAAACAAAAAGAACGGAGGCATAACGATAATAAAAGCAGACAGAAACAGAAATGATAACAATAGGTTTTCTAAAACATGAGTAAAGTCACTCTTATTTTGTCAGAACAATACAATGTCTACAGCAGAAAAAGGAGATTTTTATTCCAAATTAAGCTTCTGCTGAAGTTCAGATCCTACAGAGATCATATAAAGTACAACATTCCCTAACTGTAATAAATATTAAGGCTCAGCCCATAAAACATTTTTAATTGTAGAGACTAATTTAGATAATAATAAACAGCAGAATCTTCTGTGTGCAGCTTTGCCAACTCTAAAAATTATCAGTTTTCCCCGTTAGACTGATAGAAAATGGTTTTGCTGCAGCAGAGCAGTTGTGTGTAAAGTTTCCAGGAGACAGAGCAGCAATAAACAGAATAATTATTCATCTTAACAACTATTCATACAATCATCAAACACAGACACCAGTAAACAAACTGATCGACTCTTTCTATCAGATCTAACAAGTTTCCCAATCTAAGATTCTCTGTGATGCTTTCAGGAACGCATGCGAGCAGCTGTGAAACTTTAAATTATTTTCTTGTTGCTGTTTCTTGTTCTCCGGCTGACAGATCTTCCACTGCTACCTCACAAGACCCTGGAAAAGGTAAAATAAAGAGAAAAACTGCACCTCAGAGTTCCTCACGTATGAAATAGTGTAAACAGGGAACTCTGAGGAAATGACTTTAACTCTAAAAAATGTCCATAATTCTGCAAAATCTGCTCTCTGTTGTTTACAAATGAAGCTAAAGGCTAATAAAGTGTCGCTAACCGCTAACCTGTTTGTTTGCAGATACAGAACTGATCAGCTGCGTCAAGAATCAGGACCTGGACAGAGTGAGTCTGCTGCAGATTACTAGGATTGTTAGAATGAGTTGAGGCATGTTTTGCATTGTGTAGTTTTATTTTTATTAATCTGTGTAGGACTTTTACTGGTAACTGAGGGTTTTTAAAGTGTGGAACCTCCGCCTCTGGTTCCTCTTTATAAGCTGTGTCTGTGAGGAAGCAGAGGATTTAAAGCAGCAGCGCTGATGATGGCGTGAAGCTGAACTTGACCACAGTTGTTGTGGTTGTTGTGCAGCTGACGGAGCTCCACCAGCAGGGGGCAGATATCCTGCTGCAGGATGCTGACGGCTGCACGCTGCTGCATCACGCTGTGGAGGTCGGCTGCAAGGACATCGTCAAGTACCTCATTGAAAACGGTGAGAGACAGAACAGCAAAATGTCCATGAAGACACACAAAACAACCACAAAGAGCCAAAATAACAACAACAGAGAGGCAAACTGGCTACAAAAGTCTGCAACATAAACACAGACACAAACGTACACACTCAAAACGACTACAAAAACACAAAAAATTACCACAAAGACCCACAAAACAGCTATAGATGTGCAGAAGATCTACAAAGATGAGCAGAATAACTACAAAATGACCACAAAGATGCCAAAGAAGATCACAAAGCAATTCATAATAATTAGAAAGATAAACAACAACAGACAGACAGATAATGACCACACTTTCTGTTATTCTTTCCAGGAAACATCTGAAAATCCATTAAGAGCTTATTTATGGTGTTAATAATTAGAAAAAAAATGACAATATGTGTTGGAAAGTACCACAAAATAACCATACAGACACACAAAACAACCACAAAGAGTCAAAATAACAACAACCAAGAGGCAAATAGACTACAAAAATAAGAAAAATAAACACAGACACAACAGTACACAGTAAAAATGACTACAAAGACACAAAAAATGACAAACAAGGATACTAGTGAGAAAGCTGCATTAAATGAGTAGAGAAAATATCAGATTTAAACCCAAAGTGTACATCTGTTTAGTCAGACTATTACTGCTGTAACTAAATGTGGTTTGAATTATACAAACATGTTTACTTATTTTAATCCTCATGTCGTCCTGCTGGTCAAAATTAACCCGTTTTAAAGTTTGAAAATGTGGGAAAAAATAAATATTTTCACAGTGAAACTTCTGATGTCCACATTTTCAACATTTTTGGGAAATATTTGAATATTTTCTGGTGGAAAAAAAGAAATGTTAAAAATGTTGCTTAAGAACATTCACACAAAAAATGTGAATATTCTTAAAGAAAATATTAGAAGTTTTACTGATATATATGTAATCACTTTAGATATTTTTAGGATTTTTTTTTTGAAGATTTTTACTCATTTTTTGAAAATACTTACAAGAATTTTCTTGCCAAATTTGGGGGATTTTTTTAAAATAAAACTTTTAAGGGAAACTTTTAAGGAATTATTGAAATTTTCTTCCTGAAGGTTTTGCAAATTTTCTGAAATTTGGGGAATTTTTTGCTGAACTTCTGGATTTTTTTCAGACAAGGAAATAATATTTTTTGGAGCCAGTAAATGAAGACAACAGGAGGGTTAAAGAACAGCACTGCTAGTTTTCCTAACACACTGAAATGCCGCTGGTCAGATCAAATCGCTGCCTGTGCTGCTGGTACCAGTTAAAAGCAGTGAATGGACTAAAACAGGCTACATTAACTCTGAGTTTTGCAGAGATGCTCCCACGCTGTGCACCCTGAGAGTTTGGTTCTTCTGAATTAATGAAATGCAGTGAATGAGCAGCCAAACCTGCATCATGCTTCACCACAAACGGCGGCTCTGTTTCCCACCAGATCCTATATGAGCTTCCCAGCAGCAGGTGAACCTACATCGTCCATAACAAGCAGCCCTGAGGCCCGATAATCACTTTAGGACTGATTGATTAGTCTCAACTTTGTGGAACACGTTGTGTGTGCTGCTTTATTTCTGCTGATATTTCAGCCAGGAACAGGGTGGACGTGGGAAACAACATTCACCAGTAAAAGCACCAATAAAAGGAGGCGGTATTTATACTTAATGCAGACTTTTACACACATTAAATCAAAATAAGCTAAAATAAAGACGTTTGGTTACATATAGCAGGAACATGTATGCATGTTTATCCTGTGGTTGTTTTGAGTCTCTTTGTGGTTCTTTTGTGTGTCTTTGTGGTTGTTTTGTGTCTCTGTGGTTGTTTTGTGTCTCTGTGGTTGTTTTGTGTCTCTGTGGTTGTTTTGTGTGTTTTTGTGGTTGTTTTGTGTCTCTTTGTGGTTGTTTTGTGTCTCTTTGTGGTTGTTTTGTGTCTCTTTGTGGTTGTTTTGTGTCTCAAATGAAACAGCATTCACCTGTAAAAGCACCAATCAAGAGAGGTGGTATTTGTACTTTTAATGCAGACTTTTACACACATTAAATCAGTAAAATATAAAGAAAAAAGAACTTTCGTTACGTATAACAGGCACATTTATCTTTATTTTATCATCTATTTTTACCTCTTATTGTTGCTTTTTTTACTTTTTTGTTAATTTTACTCTATTTATTGAATTATTTACATATTTATTTCACTTATTTACCATTACTAGTGTTATTGCTATCATTCTTAGCCTTTTATTTATGGTTTTATCCTTTATTTTCTTTTATTTCATTTGTTTTTGCAGTTACCTGGATGAGGCATTTTATTATTTTATCTTGTGTTGTACTATTCTATTTTGAAAATCTTTTACCATGCTTGGACTGACCAACCTTCTGTTGTTAAATGTTCTTCGTTCTTTTTTTGTGTACTCTGTTTTTTAAAGGTACTATATAAATAAAGTTATTATTGCTGATTAAAAGTGTCTCTAACTTCTTTTTGCTTGCCTCCTAACCCTCAGTGCCCACGTCTCACCTGGACGTAACAGAGAAAGAGACGTAAGTTCTGTATTAAATGTGATTTATTTAACCAAGATTAAAAAAAAATAATAATTAAATTACTATAAAAAGACAATAAACAACCACAGAAATTACTGAATTTCCACAAGATTACCACAGAAAGAAAAGGAGAAGAGTTTATGTGCTTCCAGATGACACCAGATGTTTATTTATTATTTATTATTGTGTGGTATTGTGGTGTTCCAGAGGTGAGACGGCGCTGCATAAAGCTGCCACCAGCTGTCAGAGGAGCATCTGTCACTTCCTGGTGGAGGGCGGAGCGTCGCTCATGAAGACGGACCTGCAGGTAAACGGCTCACCTGTCTGATGAGTGAACACCTGCTCACAGTCATCAGCTGGTCAACTGTCTTTGGTTGTTTCTTTTCTCTGTGCTGTAAAAATGCCTTCAGGTGAGTCTTTATGGGAGCCAGAATTCCTCAAATCCTTTGTATTTTTCCACGACTATGTTTATTTCAGTGACGACAGGAACAAACATCTGGAACACAAAACTCAGAGAAACAGAGATTCAGTGAAGATTACTCAGTTCCTGTACAATGAATGCCTTAAAACTATGAATGAAACTGTGAGATTGTATCTTTTTATTGTCATTTTGTGTCTCTTTATGGTTGTTTTGTGTCTTTGTGGTTCTTTTGTGTCTCTTTATGGTTGTTTTGTGTCTTTGTGGTTCTTTTGTGTCTCTTTATGGTTGTTTTGTTTCTTTGTAGTTGTTTTGTGTCTCTTTGTGATTGTTTTGTGTTTCTTTGTGGTTGTTTTGTGTTTCTTTGTGGTTGTTTTGTGTCTCTTTGTGTTTGTTTTGTGTCTCTTTGTGGTTGTTTTGTGTTTCTTTGTGGTTGTTTTGTGTCTCTTTATGGTTGTTTTGTTTCTTTGTAGTTGTTTTGTGTCTCTTTGTGATTGTTTTGTTTTTCTTTGTGGTTGTTTTGTGTCTCTTTGTGGTTGTTTTGTTTCTTTGTAGTTGTTTTGTGTCTCTTTGTGATTGTTTTGTGTTTCTTTGTGGTTGTTTTGTGTTTCTTTGTGGTTGTTTTGTGTCTCTTTGTGTTTGTTTTGTGTCTCTTTCTGTTTTGTGTCTCTTTGTAGTTGTTTTGTGTCTCTTTGTGATTGTTTTGTGTTTCTTTGTGGTTGTTTTGTGTTTCTTTGTGGTTGTTTTGTGCCTCTGGTTGTTTTGCAGCTTTTTGAGCCATTTTTTGTTTCTTTATGGTTGTTTTGTGTCTCTGTAGTTGTTTTGTGTCTCTCAGATCATTTTCTTTGTCTTCTTGTCATTTTGAATTGCGTTGTGGTCAGTTTGTAGTCATGCTGCTTGTCTTTGTAGATATTTTGCGTATCTGTCATTGTTTTGTCCATTTTTTGTGGTTGCTTTGAGTTTCTTTTGTAGTCCTTCTGCTTGCCTTGTAGATGTTTTGCATCTTGACAGTTTTATTGAGGCCAGTTTGTGTCTTTTTGTGGTAATTTTGTATGTTTTTGTGTTTGTTTTACATCTTTGTGGTCATTTTGTATCTATTCTGCAGTCATTCTGCTTGTCTTTGTAGATGTCTTGCATCTCTATAGTTGTTTTGTGTGTTTTGTGGTTGAATTAAGTCTCTTTGTGGTCATTCTGCTTCACTTTGTGGTCATTTTGAGTGCAAAGTTTTGTGTCTGTGGTCATTTTGCTTACTTTTGTAGTCAGTGTGTCTCTCTGTTGTTGTTTTTTGGCTCTTTGTGGTTGTTGTTGTATGTTTTTTTGGGCACTTTCTGGTACTTTCCCTGACATGTTGTAATGTTCTCTAATTAATACCACCATTAATAAGCTGTTAATGGATTTCCGGATGTTTCCTGGAAAGAAAGCAGCTCTGCCTGCGCTGACTGTGGCTGATGTTGGTGTGTGCGACGCTCGGCAGCTTCCTGCTGCTGGAGGCGGTTTTGTGTGTCGTTCTCAGGCGTTGTGACGGCCACCAGCCTGAGCCGAGCCTCGGCACTTTAAATGGATCTCCAGCAGTATCTGACCCACTTCTATAAAGTGATTAATGTTGTGTGTCATTGAGAAGCGAAGCGCCGCGGGATCCCCCGGCCTCGCTCCGACACACACAAAGGCCGCCGCTCACCGTTGCCATGGTGAAGCCAGTGGTAACAGGAAGCAGCCCATAATCTTTTTTTCTTCTTCTTCTTCTTCTCCTCTCCGCCAAATAAAAAGAGTTCATGTGTTATTTAGTGTCCGTTGTTGGTGTGAGAGAGAAACTCTGAGGCTTTGCTTTTTATTAGTCCTCAAACTGTCTGTCTGCGGATCAATAAACTGATCGACAGACGGGACAAACCCTTAGTTACAGCTGAAGTGTCTTAATTAAAGCCTCATATGCAGAACAACATTCTCCATCAGTAATCTTTTTAAGTTTTTATTGTTGCACAGCAGTTACCATAAATGACTTAAGTGACTTAAAATGACCACAAAAACAGAGAAAAACTGCACTACAAAGAGACAAAACAGCCGCAAAGACTTGAAATAAACTGCAAAATGACCATAAAGACGCAGAAACTGACTGCAAAGACACAAACGGGTCACAGACGGACACAAAACGACCAGAGAGACAAAATACAGCAAAATGACCATAAGAAACACAAAATAAACAGTAAATGTTACATTGAGACAAACAACTACAAAGACACACAATGCAACCACAAAGAGACACAAAATGACCACAAAGGAACCACAAGGAGACAAACAATGAAAATAGAGAGACACAAAACAACTACAATGACATGCAAAAACTGCGAAATTACCACAAACAAACAGATAATGACTACAAAGACACAAACAGGCCACAGAGAGATGCAAAATGACCACAAAGGCAGACAACACATTGCAAAATGACCAAAAGAACAACAAAATAAACAGAAAAAGACAACATATAGACAAACAACTACAAAGAGACACAAAACAACCACAAAGAAACACAAAACGACCACAAAGAGATGCAAAACAACCACAAAGAGACACAAAACAACCACTGAGACACAAAACAACCACAAAGAGACACAAAACAACCACAAAGAGGCGCAAAACTACCACAGAGACACAAAACAACCATAAAGAGACAGAAAACGACCACAAAGACACAAAACTATCACAGAGACACAAATCTACCACAGAGACACAAAATGACCACAAAGAGACACAAAACAACTACAAGACACACAAAACAACCACAAAGAGACACAAAACAACCACAAAGAGATGCAAAAAAACTACACAGAGACACAAATTGTCCACAGAGACAGAAATCGTCCACAGAGACACAAATCGTCCACAGAGACACAAATCGTCCACAGAGACACCAAACAACCACAAAGAGACACAAAACAACCACAAAGAGAAACAATGTGACCTCAGAGACAGACAGAGTAACTCTGTGCTGTTTCCATAGAGGTGCAGGACTCTGTGTTGCAGTTTAAAATCCACATTAACAGCTAACGTGAGATATTTTGCTCAGGAGCTGGTGGAGACCACAAACAGAGCTAAAAGTGAGCCAATATCAGCCTTCTTTGCATCCTAATCTATAATTCTGTTGCTCTGTAGCTGCTGCTCTGTTCTCAGGTCTTTAGATTTCTGCTGAAAAGTCTGAAATGTTCGTCTCTCGCAGGGCGAAACTCCCAAACAGCGAGCCGAGAAGGCCGAGGACGGCGAGCTGTCCGAGTATCTGGACAACTGTCAACATTACCAGATGATCCAGAGGGAGGACCAGGAGACGGCGGTCTGACCTCCACCAGGAACACCGTCTCCGTCCGTCCCTCTGTCTTTAGGTTTCCATTTAACACCTTCAGCATAAACATCTGAGGAGACGCATCAGAAAACCATCATTTTTTTACCTCCATAGCGCTTCTTCTTTGGATTATTGTGCATTTTTTTCTTTTTTTTCTGTGTTCAAACTGCTTTTTTGGAGAAAGTCGGGGGTTTGTGGGCTCCTGAAAAAGCCTCTGTAACTACGCTTCTTCTGGACACTAAAACGAAGTCAAACTAGTTTTTATTTCGGGGCCACAGAGACTCTGGGATGTACAAAGTGTGCTCTGCCTCCACGTTAGCCTGGCTGTGTGTGGAACGACAAAGAAAGAGAAACAGCTGCCGCCCGGCGAACACTGACGCCATTCACACGTCCACAGCTGAACGCTTTCGCCATATCAGACCATAAAACCAAAAAAATAACAAAAACCGTGTCTTCTCTCAGCTTCTAGTGACCTTTTGGATGTATTTGTTTACTCGACAGAAATAAGTGTTTGGATATTTAACTTTAGCGCGGCTGGATCTAGCTATTTATGACTGACTCTTAGAGATAAAACACACTCTGCTTGTGATCGAACACGGAATTTTAGATATTTTTAGTAATTTTTCTGTCTGTTACATGGCTGTAAAGCAAAGCGGCTGCCAGCAGGAAGCTTCTCGTCGTGGTTTTCGTGTATCTACTGTGTAAATAATAAAAGCTCCCATAGACTCCTCAGTGTTGGAAACTTTAAACAGAAGCTGAAATCAGATTCTGCCAAAGTCTGTACGGTGAATAATTAGCTAACATAGCGTCTGAGAGAGATTATATCAACTTATAACTGTTTGGTTTCATCATTTCTGAGTGACCTGCAATAAAGCATGTCAGCACCAGTCGACTGTGAGGAAAATCCACTTATTATTATTATTATCAGCAAACATTCACTTTTTCAGCACCTCAGTCGTCCAGGTTTGATGCTTTTTTTGTGTTACACGACGGTTAATGGACTTACAGAGTGTTGATCCTACAATACAAGCAATTTAACAACATTAAACGACCACATGATACATAATAAGAAGTATTAAAAGTAGTCGATCTAGAAAAATATTCAATATAAAAGGAATTTAAAGTGTTTTTTTCCCATTATTGATTAATCTCCAGTCACTGGAACTGTTTGTTTTCTCTGTCTAAGCCTTATTAAAGTTAAAAATGGTTAAACATGTTAAAAGTATCGGCTGTGAATGTGAAATGTTCAATAGTTTGCATTAAAAGTGACTTAAACCTTCCTCTATTTAACTTCTAATTTGAACATCACAGGCTTAAATCAAAAAATAGACGCTTCTCCTGTTAAATCTTTAAGTGTCTCTTAATTCATTCGCTTTTCTTTGGCATAACAAGGGACTTTTTGTTCGGTAAATTTCCTGCAAATCTACAAAAATCGCAAACAGCTGGCCAGAGTAGCACAACTATATGCATTTTATTTCATTTATTTTGTGCAACATCTCAGAAGTTCGCTTGATACTCACCTGACAGTTACACAGAGCTGGATTATTGTCCTGAGGTTTATGGATACAAACCCCCTTCATATGTTATAAAACAGAAACAACAACAATGTGGACAACAATCAAAACAAAACAGGATAAAACTTAAACCCAACAAAATGCAATTATAAACCTGTAAATGAGCAGAATATGGACTCTTCAGGAGAGAAAACAAGGCTGGATTAATTTCGTGATGGGCCTCTACAGATACCGATCAGAAATTAAATGAGAAAAATGTTTAATAAGTGATGAAATATTATAAAATTTGAAACATTTTGTGTGATTAACATGTTTTAAGACAAGCAACAGCAAAAATATGTGCAAAAATCAGGACAAAAAAAACATAAATTCATCAAATATTACATACTAAAATCTTAAAATCACAGGGTTTAACTGAAATCCACTAAAATTATAACTTAAATTATTATATTATTATTAAAAACGTCTGTCTATTGGCAACTTTCAGAGACCACTTGGACCCAAAAAATAACTTTATGAGCCTGTAAAAAATCAGAATATGAACTTTTTAAACAATCAGAGCTGCCCAAAGTGCTTCACAGGTTATAAAACAGGCAACAACTAAAATATGTGCAAAAATTAAGACAGAAAACAGGATAAAAA